>NC_056523.1:254850257-254872545 GCF_019175285.1 Sceloporus undulatus
ATTTTAGACTATTTATCTTAGGCAGGTTACAGACCGCCTATTTGGGGGGCGCTGTACCCACCCCTTCCCCAGTTATCGGGGCCTCCGCGGACAGAATGGGCAGCCGCTGAGGCCCCCCGACCGCTGCCTTCCAGGCTGCGGGGAAGCGCAAAACGCACGTCCCCGCAGGCCTGAACACGGGGTGCCTTGAGTGCTTCAAGCCCCAAGGTCACCCCGCGCCGGCAAGGCGGGGGAGGAGGGTCCGCTTGGCCCCTTTCTCCCTTGCTTTGCGGGCCGCAGCCGTCTGAAGGCTGCCGCCCCGACGAAGCCAACGCAGTGCCGCACCCAGGAAGGCGCTCCGAACGGAGCTCCTTCCTGGTTCGCCTAAGGGTACCCTGCCCGCCCGCCCTGGCCACAGAGCGACGGACGTCAGTCCGCGTGTCGCTATAGAGGCGGCACGGCCGTGACTCCTCCATGGCGGGCGCGCCACTGGATGGCCGCCGTCATTTTTACGGCAAAGGCCGTATTAGGGTTAGGGAGGTGCGGAAAGCACTCGAACCTCCCTAAACCCTAGTACGCGCTCTGCGCGTACTTTCATGGCGGTGTGTAACCCGCCTGACCTTGTCTCTTCCTCTTGGGGTGAACCAAATACCTTCTAAAACTAATGAGATTATTGCATGGAGAAATACCCCCAACCTCGATGTGGGATTGAAAATCAAAAAAACAGGGGTTTTATCACAAATGTGGTGGCTGGACGCGTTACAACCCCAGATGCAGCTAGATCCCAGCTGCACTTATTCCTCACGCTTTTCAAAAACCAGAATTGCTGTTTTGAAATCTGCCCGCTAAGATGCCTGACGTCTGGGTGCTGGCATCTGGTTCCAACTTGCCCGCTCCCGGGCATTTTTATAACACTCTGTTTTCAGTTTCACTCCTGTATCTATAACGGGCGCTTTCTCCATTGTTATACCTCCCGCGTCCCGAAGCTGTAGCACTCTTTGTTTTGTTTGTTTTTTTACCCACCACCTTTTCCTACTTACCAGCACTGACTATTATCTTCTATTTGACAAACCTGCAACTCTACGCCATCGGCAGTCCTATAGTTGACCCATCTATTATTAACTGGTGGGTGTGGGTGTTGCGCGCGCAACGCACAAATCTATCCGTTTTGTTTTTCTCTTCTCTCCCTGTGCTCTCCTTTTCCGCCCACCTTCTTTTCCCGCCCCAACCCTGATGTGCGCCTTGCCCTGTTTTCCATTCCCCTCCACCTACGCTCTTTCCGTTCCCCCCTGGCTTGCTGCCCCCTGACTTGTTTGCCTAACTATCACCTTCCTTGATTTAGTTTTCCCCTTCCCATCTGCATGGTGGCGCGCCCTTTTGTCCACCCCTACCACACACACCCACAACCCAAAAAACAGCCGACCACATCTTTACAAACAAAACCAACACACAAAACCCAAAAAAATCCACAACACAAAAAAAACACATTAAAAAACAAAACAACACAAAACAATAAAAACACAAGCCCCACACAAACAAAACCGCACACAACAAAGACAAACAAACAACGTACACACCGACACCACCACCACGAAGCAATCACCAAAACAACCACATACACACTAAGTACAAAACCACGGACAACACACAAAACCACAACCATCCCGATCACACACACCTACAGAAAAACGCAAAACAAACCCACCCCAACCATCCCCTCCTGAACAAACCACACCCGTACCAGCACCCCCAACCACACCACACCACAAACCCCCCCCCCCACCACCCCAACACACACACCACACACACACAACCACACCCCCCACCAACCACACGCAACCCATCCAACCCCCACACAAAACCCCCCCCACACGCGCGCCCCCACACACAACCCGGCTTCTTTTTCCTTTGTTTGCCGTATGCTGGCCCCAGCCCGTCCTGGTGCCCGGGTGACCCACCTACCATCCCCCTCCCCCCCCATCCCCCTCCCCCTTAACACCCCCCGCCAACCCTTCGCCTTCCCCCCTCTTTTTCCCAGTTGCTTCTTTTCATGTCCCTGCCCTGGCCGGCCCTCTGGCCCGTTGTTTTCGTCCGCCTCCCTCTTGCGTTCTGGGCTTTCGCTCCCCTTGTTGCTGTCCCCTTTCTTCCTCTGTCCCCCCTTCTTTGGTGTGCGCTCGCGGCCCTGACCGACCACACGCACCCGACCACCACACGCACAAAACCCTACTCCCCCCAAACCAACACTCCTCTTTTCCTGTCCCGTCTCTGCTTGCCTCCGTTCCCGCCCCTTTCCCCCGCCCCCCCCCCCGGCCTCCAGCCACACTCGTTCCTCTCCCCGCCGTTCTGTCTCCTTTCCCCACCCACTCCCCCCTCTCTCTTTCCCCGGCCCCTTCCCGCCTCTTTGTCGGGGCCCCCCCCCCCCCCCCTCGGCGCCCCCTTTTTCTGCTGCCTCGCCTCTCCGCATCCCGCCCGCCACACCACCCCCCCAGCGCGTCCAACTCCTACACCCACCGCTACCACACCCGCAGGTTACCCCCCCCTATACCCAACCCCAACGACCTTAGCACTCCTTGCTTCCATACCTCCCATCACCACTTTCTATGCACCGCCCGTCACACTTTTCTCGCACCCCAATGCACCGCAAACCGTCTGTTCTCCCCCACCACGGCCGACCATGCCACTCCATTTTCGATGCGTTTCGCTGCCGCTTCCTTGCTGTTTCTGGAGTCTCGACACACCACCCACAACCCCACCCTCCTCATACACCAGCCACCAACACCTCAGGTCACCACACCAAAGACCACCACAAAACCCACCTCACCGTCAAGACCATCTCCCTACCACCCTGGAAAGGTGTAGTTCGCGGAAGATGGAGCGCACAACGGCCACACCAGGTCTGAAAGGCAGTCTGTGAGTCACACACTCCCACTCCCATCCTGCCTAGCACACACCAAATTTTTCTGCTTTTTATCTAAAGTGTTTCCTCTCTTTTCCTTCCACAAATGTTGCCAAATTGCTTAAAAGCATTACCAAATTGAATGGAATACCAAGAATCCATTCTGTAATCAGAAAAGAAAGGGGGTAACTGTAAATTGTCAGCTTCTATTATTTATTTATTGATTTATATCCTGCCTTGCTCCCAAGATGGAATTCAAGGTGGCTTACAATATTTTAAAAGATTAAGCTAGAACATTAATTTACAAAGTTAAAAAGAAACAAACACATTATTTAAAAAAATAGCTAAACACAGTTAAAAGATATAGTTAAAAGGTGGTGGGACTGAGAGAACGCCTCCTCTGCAGTTTTAATGTGCACACTGCTTGTATAAGGACCAAGCCTGAAACACATGGGGCAAATGACACAGATTCCAGCCACATTTGGGGTATAGCGTGAGGTGACAACACTCTGAACATGGTCCGAAGCCACAACGATGCCACATCATCCAGGAAAGAACCAGGCCAAGAGGAGTGGATAGGATCTGCTCCTTCCAGCAGCCTGGTTCAGGCTGTAGCTGTGGCCCAGATTGGGGCCAGGCATGTGCAGTTGCCATGGCCCCAGCACAATTGGCCCAGGAAGTCGTGCACCACTCGTTCATACCCATCTGTTTTATGTCAATCATCTTTCAGATAGTCTAGTTCCAAGCTATTTAGGGCTTTAAGACCAAAATCACCACTCTGCTTCTGCCCGGGAACAGCCAACTGAATTGTTTTAACCAGAATGTGTAAGTAGGGGGCACATGATCCCTGTACCTAACCCCAATCAATAGTCTGGCCATGCATTTTGGACCTGCTTAAGTTTCCAAACAATTGCCAAAGGCAGCCCCACATAAAGCTTGTTACAGTGTCTCCAACAAATATTTAAAAAGGGATGCATCATCATAGCCAGACTCAATTTCTGAAGGAATGGGAACAGCTGTGCACTAGTTTAAACTGTATAAATGCACCTCCTGGCCCCAAGCCAAAAACTTGCACATTCAGGATTGGATCCAAGCACAGAGAACACCCAAGCTGAAAACCCACATCCTCTTTTAGAAACAATGGAAACCGCTTGCTTAGTGAGGCATTCACTACCCTCCATACCCAGTCTACCAGTTCCACCTTGAGTTGTATTCAACAGCCGGAAGCACATGGGACTAGAATGCACATGGTGGCTCTCATCCTACAAAGATCAAGTCCACATCCTCAGTTGCATAAACTGAAACATATTCAAACACGGTGCAAGCAGTGGCCAAGGTTACATCCACTAATTTTTATTAACTAGCATTCAAGTCAGAGCACATCTGAGCAATTTTATCCACAAAGTGCGTGCAAACTCTTCACAGTGGGCTACTGATGGTTATATGCTGCTCTCATGAGGCAGCTGTAAAAGGTCATGATTACTTGTGACAACTCCAGTGGATGACATTGTGCAGATGCAATAGTGACAGTGAAGAAGAATTTCACCACTATCATTACTGCCACACCATAGGTTCTAAAGAGCTTTAGCTTGTGTTTGGTCAGGCCCATTCCAGTGTTCTGCCCTCATGCTCTAATTTCCATTGCACTTATTCATCACTGCCAGCTCCCTAGTGATCAGGCTTGCCTTCTCCGCTCTATGGGAGGAGACAGACACTACAAGCAACTGTGGTCCACCCACACTGGCCATTTGTATTGCAGGGTTCCGACAAGGCTTGACAAATCACCTGCCAAAGGAACAAAAAACTCCTGAAGAGCAATCCAATGCAACCAAATCCATAATCCTCTTGTGCTGAACAATATGATCTGCCTCCACCTCTGCAGAGCTTTGAGTTCCAGAGAGTCTAAAATCCACCAAGACCAGTGATATGTCCATGACAACAGAACTATAGAGTTACTCCACACTCGATTATCATCATACCATCTAAAACAGAAAACTAGGTCCATAATGTGTCCCACAGCATGAGTGGCCCCAGATACTACTTAGGACAGACCCATGGTTGTAGTGGAAAATATGTAATCCAGAACTGATCCTGCACGAAGGGTCTGTTCATGGATGTTGAAATCCCTCAGCACATGAGCCATGAGGACTCTGACACTACCAATAGACCAACTCAACCAGCTTAGGAAAGGAGATTGTTGGGTAGAAAGATGGGCAATGCACCAACAGAATCCCTCTTCTGTCCTGGCCCCCACCCTTCAAATATACTCACTCAAACCCAGCAGTGTGTTACAGGACACCTGGTAAGAGTGAGGGAGATGGAATTCCAATAGCCACATGAAACTCCATCTGGCCCCCCACCAGGCTTTGTGGGCTGCTCCAGAGAGAAACCAGGTCATCAAAGGTGGGGAGATTAACACTCCCCCTCCCCAGTTCATCCAACATTCATGTATAAATATTCATTCATTCAGATTTATATATTTATCATGTAGAGCTAAACATAAACATAGCAATAAAATTCATTCAAAGGACACTCAATAAATTTGCAAAATATTTAGAGAGGAGATTCATCTGAACATTTAATCATTCTAGTAATTAGGGACTGACTTAATTCTGAATAGGCCAGGCTCATTGTCTGAAAGCATTAATATGCTGTGTTGTTGCTATTACACTTACATTTATTCTATAGTATTAAAGGTAAAAACTGTGACTTTAATTGAAACTAAAAGTTTCTGCCTCTTCCTCTTCCTCCTCATTCTATGCAAGAACATATTTTCAAAAGTTTTCTCACTGATGGGTGAGGCTGACAAGAATTTTGCACATTTTTCATTTCTTTTTCATTTTCCTCCATTGTTTTCAAAGGTTTATTTGTGAAGATGTTTTAAAGGCATTTTTGATTTTTTAAAAACACACAAAATATACACATGGTGAAAAATACATTGGTTTTGTGCAAGAAATATATTCAGGACTTTGTATTTTGTTATATTTTCCAGACTGGCAACACAGCTGCCCCTAATTATTTGCTGGATTTGAAGATACCAAATTTAGCCATAACAGGGGTCATAAAGAGAGGGAGCTAACTGAAACATAACACTTTGTGGTTTGTACCCCCAACAAAGGTAAACTTTTTCATTTGACTATAATTGGCAAGTTGTACCTATATACTGTCTAAAAGTTTTTCCAGATGCAGCAGTACAGACTTCTTGAGAAATTCAATGTTTCTGAATAGAAAGGAAAGGGCCTGTAGCTCACAAATGATAGACGATGGATTTTACATTTTACGGTCCTCTGTCACCCTCCCCACATGGCTAACTAGAAAGTAGTGACCTCTATCTGCATTGAGATCCCTTCACACCAATTGAATTACAGCAGAAACAACATCTGGGACAAAATGTGCAACTATTACTATCACTGTCACTAAAGAAAAGAGAGCCAGCATTGTGTAGTGGTTTGAGCCTTGGACTATGACTCAGAGACCAGGGTTCAAATCCCAGCTCCTTGTGGATTTGGGGGTTTGTTGTATTTGTTTTGTGCAAGAACGTATTTAGGCAACAAGCAATGGTTGAAATTCAGATTAGGGATCCTTATTCTCTCTATATAGTTACGATGTGACAGTTTGCCACAACTGTAACTACCCTGCTTGACCAGACATCACCCCACAGAAAGAAGAGGGACCCTTTCTGCCCAAGATTGAAATGTGGGCAGATGATGGTTCCTTCTCCCTCCCACCAGCACCTCTTTCACACTTCCTTGTTGCCAGCCTTGTTTTATGCCAAGAGGCAGTGGAAGACTAGTAGCCAGGAGGGCAGTGGAAATGCCACCCACCCATGTCACTATTGGCAGCAGACCTGAGCCTTTCCTCTGCCTAGCTGCTGCTGCTGGTCAGACCGAAATCGCTGCTTAGCTAAGCAACTAAATACATAACTAGTAGTCATGTAGTATTCCAGCCAATGTTTTTGTACAGATGATTTTTTGCAAAATAGTCCTGAAATGTGAATGTGGATATCTCATAGCAGTTTATCATTCCTCCTCACCATCACTAAACGATGTCTTGGTGCATCAAAGCATCCTTTCTCATTAAGTATGAATTTGGATCATCCTTAGTAATATGGACCTACAAAACATTGGATAAAAGTGATACTGCAATCCCAGTGGTAGTTTCTTTCCTTTTGTCAG
Organism: Sceloporus undulatus; assembly: GCF_019175285.1. Classification (NCBI taxonomy): domain Eukaryota; kingdom Metazoa; phylum Chordata; class Lepidosauria; order Squamata; family Phrynosomatidae; genus Sceloporus; species Sceloporus undulatus. The sequence continues at coordinate 254,857,308 of NC_056523.1, forward strand.
TGGTGGACTGTGGTCACAAAAGGATGGGTCTTTGCTTGTTTGTGTACTTTTTTCATGAGAATAGTCCTCTAATGCACACTTCCAATTTAAAATTCTAGGAGATGCATACTGTTATTTGTCTTCATAGCTCCTTTGGCAAAACGTTCAGAAATTAAGATTTAAAAAACAGAAGAGAGTACTTACCATTCTTCGATTAAGCCTTGCAAATCCTGGGCTGTGACTACTGGACGCTCCGATGAACTGCTGAATGATGACTGAGCAAGGCAGACACCAGCTGATCATCACATTATCTGTCAGAGAAACATCGCGCGTTCAGGCTCATGCACTTAAAAAGAAGATCTGCAAATCTAACTCAAACAGAGCATGGGCAAACATTGGAATTGACCTTGTATATCTCTGATCATGTCCCCCAACAGTGTTTGTTTGGGTCTATTACAAGTACCAGTACTGAGCTGGCACTTTTATCTGATCAATAGTTCATCAGATTACCAGGGGTAATTTACTGGCTTCACAACTATTTCTGTGTCCTTGTTCTAACCTAACATGAAGACAGGCTGATAAATGGCCAGAGCTTATGAGCTACTATTTATGGCCACAGCAATTGACATCTGCCAGTACGGGGTCAGGCTGAGTAACATGGGCTGGCATGGCCTGAATATACCTTAAAAATAGCCTAGGTATAAACTAAGTGGTGGTCCCTTTTGTTCTGTTATTGTCTTTGTTTTGTTTTGTTTAAATTGCTTTTTCTTTTTTTTTCCCCCTAGGCTGAACCTTTTTCTGCTGCCTGCTTCCTCAGGGTAGCAAAAAGGGTAATCCTACCAGTCACAAAGAGGTTAACCCCTTTCCAACAAGAAATTTAGTTTGCTCTCATTATCAATATTTCTATGCAGAAGTACAATTTTCTGTGCAGAAAAACGCTGTTTCCAGTGCAGAAAATGCATTCAATTTTAGATGAGTTTAGATGAGCTTCCTTGCTGTTTCTGGAGTCTGAAACAATATTTACCAGCCAAATCAGGTATATTTTCAGACCCACAAAACATCACTTTGGACATTTCCCCCTGGAAAAGTGTAGTTCTAGGGGAAGAGGGAGGCAAAGGCCACACCAGGTTCTGAAAGGCAGTCTGTGAGTCACATCACTCCCATCCTGACCTAGCCCCAAATTTTTCTGCTTTTTATAAAGTGTTTCCTCTCTTTTCCTTCCACAAATGTTGCCAAATTGCTTAAATAGCATTACCAAATTGAATGGAATACCAAGAATCCATTCTGTAATCAGAAAAGAGAAAGGGGGTAACTGTAAATTGTCAAGCTTCTATTTATTTATTTATTGAATTTATATCCTGCCTTGCTCCCAAGATGGAATTCAAGGTGGCTTACAATATTTTTAAAAAGATTAAGCTAGAACATTAATTTACAAAAGTTAAAAAGAAACAACAACATTATTTTAAAAAATAGCTAAACACAGTTAAAAGATATAGATTAAAAGGTGGTGGGACTGAGAGAACGCCTCCTCTGCCAGTTTTAATGTGCACACTGGCTTGTATAAAGAGACCAAGCCTGAAACACATGGGGCAAATGACACAGATTCCAGCCACATTTGGGGTATAGCGTTGAGGTGACAAACACTCTGAACATGGTCAGAAGCCACAACGATGCCACATCATCCAGGAAGAACCAGGCCAAGAAGGAGTGGATAGGATCTGCTCCTTCCAGCAGCCTGGTTCAGGGCTGTAGCTGTGGCCCAGATTGGGGCCAGGCATGTGCAGTTGCCATGGCCCCAGCACAATTGGCCCAGGAAAGTCGTGCACCACTCGTTCATACCCATCTGTTTTATGTCAATATCTTTCAGATAGTCTAGTTCCAAGCTATTTAGGGCTTTAAAGACCAAAATCACCACTCTGATTTCTGCCTGGGAACAGCCAACTGAATTGTTTTAACCAGAATGTGTAAGTAGGGGGCACATGATCCCTGTACCTAACCCCAATCAATAGTCTGGCCATGCATTTTGGACCTGCTTAAGTTTCCAAACAATTGCCAAAGGCAGCCCCACATAAAGCTTGTTACAGTAGTCTAAACATAATATTTAAAAAGGGATGCATCATCATAGCCAGACTCAATTTCTGAAGGAATGGGAACAGCTGGTGCACTAGTTTAAACTGTATAAATGCACTCCTGGCCCCAAGCCAAAACTTGCACATTCAGGATTGGATCCAAGCACAGAAGAACACCCAAGCTGAAAACCACATCCTCTTTTAGAAAACAATGGAAACCTGCTTGCTATAGTGAGGCATTCACTACTCCTCTTACCCAGTCTACCAGTTCCACCTTGAGTTGTATTCAACAGCCAGGAAGCACATGGGACTAGAATGCACATGGTGGCTCTCATCCCTACAAAGATCAAGTCCACATCCTCAGTTTGCATAAACTGAAACATATTCAATAACACGGTGCAAGCAGTGGCCAAGGTTACATCCACTAGATTTTTATTAACTATAGCATTCAAGTCAGAGCACATCTGAGCAATTTTATCCACAAAGTGCTGTGCAAACTCTTCACAGTGGGCTACTGAATGGTTTATATGCTGCTCTCATGAGGCAGGCTGTAAAAGGATCATGATTACTTGCAACAACTCCAGTGGATGACATTGTGCAGATGCAATAGTGACAGTGAAGAAGAATTTCACCACTATCATTACTGCCACACCATAGGTTTTCTAAAGAGCTTTAGCTTGTGTTTGGTCAGGCCCATTCCGAGTGTTCTGCCATCATTGCTCTAATTTCCATTGCACTTATTTCATCGCTGCCAGCTCCCTAGTGAATCAGGGCTTGCCTTCTCCGCTCTATGGGAGGAGACACTTACAAGCAACTGTGTCCACCACACTGGCCATTTAGTATTGCAGGGTTCAGACAAGGCTTTGACAAAATCACCTGCCAAAGGAACAAAAAACTCCTGAAGAGCAATCCAATGCATCCAAATCCATAATCCTCTTGTGCTGAACAATATTGATCTGCCTCCACCTCTGCAGAGGCTTTGAGTTCCAGAGAGTCTAAAATCCACCAAGACAGTGATATGTCCATGACAACAGAACTATAGAAAGTTACTCCACACTCAGATTATATCATACCATCTAAAACAGAAAACTAGGTCCATAATGTGTCCCACAGCATGAGTGGCCCCAGATACTACTTAGGACAGACCCATGGTTGTAGTGGAAAATATGTAATCCAGAACTGATCCTGACAGAAGGGTCTGTTCATGGATGTTGAAATCCCTCAGCACAATGAGCCATGAGGACTCTGACACTACCAATGAGACCAACTCAACCAGCTTAGGAAAGGAGATTGTTGGGTAGAAAGATGGGCAATGCACCAACAGAATCCCTCTTCTGTCCTGGCCACCCACCTTCAAATATACTCACTCAAACCCAGCAGGTTGTGTTACAGGACACCTGGTAAGAGTGAGGGAGATGGAATTCCAATAGACCACTGAAACTCCATCTGCCCACCACCAGGCTTTGTGGGCTGCTCCAGAGAGAAACCAGGTCATCAAAGGTGGGAGAGATTAACACTCCCCCTCCCCAGTTCATCCAACATTCATGTATAAATATTCATTCATTCAGATTTATATATTTAATCATGTAGAGCTAAACATAAAACATAGCAATAAAATTCATTCAAAGGACATACTATACAATTAAACTTTGCAAAAATATTTAGAGAGGAGATTCATCTGAACATTTAATCATTCTAGTAATTAGGGACTGACTTAATTCTGAATAGGCCAGGCTCATTGTCTGAAAGCATTAATATGCTGTGTTGTTGCTATTACACCTTACATTTATTCTATAGATATTAAAGGTAAAAACTGTGACTTTAATTGAAACTAAAAGTTTCTGCCTCTTCCTCTTCCTCCTCATTCTATGCAAGAACATATTTTCAAAAGTTTTCTCACTGATGGGTGAGCTGACAAGAATTTTGCACATTTTTCATTTCTTTTTCATTTTCCTCCATTTGTTTTCAAAGGTTTATTTGTGAAAGATGTTTTAAAGGCATTTTTGATTTTTTAAAAACACACAAAATAGTACACATGGTGAAAAATACATTGGTTTTGTGCAAGAAATATATTCAGGACTTTGTATTTTGTTATATTTTCCAGCATGGCAACACAGCTGCCCCTGAATATATTTGCTGGATTTGAAGATACCAAATTTAGCCATAACAGGGGGGTCATAAAGAAGAGGGAGCTAACTGAAACATAACACTTTGTGGTTTGTACCCCCAACAAAGGTAAAACTTTTTCATTTGACTATAATTGGCAAGTTGTACCTATATACTGTCTAAAAGTTTTTCCAGATGCAGCAGTACAGACTTCTTGAGAAATTCAATGTTCTCTGAATAAGAAAGGAAGAGGCCTGTAGCTTCACAAATGATAGACGATGGATTTTACATTTTACGGTCCTCTGTCACCCTCCCCACATGGCTAACTAAGAAAGGTAGTGACCTCTATCTGCATTGAGATCCCTTCACACCAATTGAATTACAGCAGAAACAACATCTGGGACAAAATGTGCAACTATTACTATCACTGTCACTTAAAGAAAAGAGAGCCAGCATTGTGTAGTGGTTTGAGCATTGGACTATGACTCAGGAGACCAGGGTTCAAATCCCAGCTCCTTGTGGATTTGGGGGTTTGTTGTATTTTGTTTTTGTGCAAGAACGTTATTTTAGGCACAACAAGCAATGGTTGAAATTCAGGATTTAGGGATCCTTATTCTCTCTATATAGTTACGATTGTGACAGTATTGCCACAACTGTAACTACCCTGCTTGACCAGACATCACCCACACAGAAAGAAGAGGGACCCTTTCTGCCCAAGATTGAAATGTGGGCAGATGATGGTTCCCTTCTCCTCCCACCAGCACCTCTTTCACACTTCCTTGTTGCAGCCTTGTTTTATGCCAAGAGGGCAGTGGAAGACTAGTAGCCAGGAGGGCAGTGGAAATGCCACCCACCCATGTCACTATTGGCAGCAGACCTGAGCCTGTTCTCTCTGCATAGCTGCTGCTGCTGGTCAGACCAGAAATCGCTGCTTAGCTAAGCAACTAAATACATAACTAAGTAGTACATGTAGTATTCCAGCCAATGTTTTTGTACAGATGAATTTTTTGCAAAATAGTCCTGAAATGTGAATGTGGATATCTCATAGCAGTTTATCATTCCTCCTACCATCACTAAACGATGTCTTGGTGCATCAAAGCATCCTTTCTCATTAAGAATATGAATTTGGATCATCCTTAGTAATATGGACCTACAAAACATTGGATAAAAGTGATACTGCAATCCCAAGTGGTAGTTTCTTTCACTGTGCTTGTCAAGATGGTGTACTGCTGGATAACAAAAAGGAATGGGTCTTTGAAAATTGTATTGTGTACTTTAATCATGAAAGAAAATAAAGTCCTGATAAATGCACACTTCCAATTTAAAATTCTAGGAGATGCATACTGTTCATTTGTCTTCATAGCTCCTTTGGCAAAACGTTCAGAAATTAAGATTTAAAAACAGAAGGAGTACTTACCATCTCTTCGATTAAGCCTTGCAAATCCTGGGCTGTGACTACTGGACAGCTCCGATGAACTGCTGAATGATGACTGAGGCAAGGCAGACACCAGCTGATCATCACAATTATCTGTCAGAGAAAAACATCACGCTTCAGGCTCATGCACTTAAAAAGAAGATCTGCAAACTATAACTCAAACAGAGCATGGGCAAACATTGGAATTGACCTTGTATATCTCTGATCATGTCCCCCAACAGTGTTTGTATTGGGTCTATTACAAGTACCAGTACTGAGCTGGCACTTTTTATCTGATCAATATTTCATCAGATTACCATGGTGTAATTTACTGGGCTTCACAACTATTTCTGTGCTCCTTGTTCTAACCTAACATTGAAGACAGGCTTGATAAATGGCCAGAAGCTTATGAGCTACTATTTATGGCCACAGCAATTGACATCTGCCAGTACGGTGTCAGGCTGAGTAACACTGGGCTAGGCATGGCCTGAATATACCTTAAAAATAGCCTAGGTACTAAACTAAGTGGTGGTCCCTTTTGTTCTGTTTAAATTGTCTTTTTGTTTTGTTTAAATTGCCTTTTTCTTTTTTTTCCTCTCATCTCTCTTTCTCTCTCTCTCTCTTGGTATGCATGAGCTGTAGAAGCGACATTAAATCATTATTGAACAATTATTTGTATGCAAGTCTGGGGCTTTTTACACAAAGAAGCAACAGTGGTTTCCAAAAAAAAGGGGGGGGGATTTAACAACAGTTCCAAATCAATGGCCCACAAGCAAGTAAATTCTAATCAATACTTTGGGTTATTAAATCCTCTTCCAGTTTGATTGCTGAACAGGACAAGCATTCTTTTTCCATTTATTTACTTTTTATTTTTTATTTTTGCAAATATAAATAGAGAATCAATAGCTGTTCTGGTTTTAGCAAAATGAAAACAGAATCAAAGAAGAAAGAGGTAGGGAAAGAGGGAAATGTTGCCCTTATTACATGTTCTAGCATTTATTGTTTAAGTGGGAAATTATGCAAATCATCACTATTCATAGAGAAACCAAGAAATCTAGAAACATTGAGCAGGTCAAGAGGAGCAGTTTTTTCTGACTGCAATCCAGGGGAGAGGAGTGATGCTGAATATTATCTTGTACCTTGAGATGTGTTCATTGAAGTTTTTACATAATAGCACATCTGTCTTTAAAGAAGCATTAATTCTAATTAATAGAGCATCCTTCCCAATGCAGTAACATCTCAGGGAGTTAGGATACAAGAAAACAATTACTACATACAATGAATCATGATGAGAACTATTAGTGCAAGTTCTTTCAAAATCTCTGTAGTTTCTCTTTCTCCTTGTCTGTCAAGGTTATGTTCCTATAAATCAGTTGACATCCCAAGTTCTGACATAAGGATCATTTGCCATCAGTTGTTTTGCTGTAGGGCACTCAGTCTATCAAGACGTTCTTGTGTGCAAAACCTTTGGAGATATGATTGTAAGGATTGCTTATGTACTGTCCAGAATTCTGCCTTTGGCAGTGCTGAATGATGTGCAAGTCTGTTAATATTTAGCTAGAGTTAGAAACATTTATAGGCCAGATAAAACTCTTTATGTCACCTAATTTTTCCTAAATTGGTCACTGTGAGACCACGCTCCAGCAAACTGCCAACATGACCCTACAGCAGAAGAGAGTACAAACTTAGTGCTCTTTTTTCTAACAAACTACCACAATAGTAGATGTAGTAGAAGATGGATGCATGAGCTCAGCCTGGGAACTGAGAAATCTTTCAGTTCAGTTTTCAGTATTCAACACTTCTCATAAATTTTATGTTATTCACAGTTATTCACATGATTTCTTTGACATCAGTGAGCCAATGAATCCAATGAATTCACTCTGGGTTCTAGTCCAGACTTTAAAGGTGCTATCTGGGTTGCTGAATCTACTTGGGGAATATACTTCAGCACTTTGGGTACGACTTTAATATTTATATAAGTAATTGCATAGTTGTTTCATACATATTATCATTTTTTAACTCTTACAACATCACTCCAGAGATAGCTAATATTATTATGCCTACTGCAGAAAGGCAAGGGCATATTTAAATTGTGGGTGCATCTACACTGTTGAAATAATGCAGTTTGACATCACTTTAAGTGCTACAGCTCCTTTAGCCCTATGGAATCCAGAGATTTGTTGTTTTGCAAGATCTTTATCCTTCTCTGCAAAAGACTGTTTCACCACACTACAGATCCTAGAATTCTGTAACATGGTGTCAAACTGCATTGTTTCTACAATGCAGATGAGAGAGAAGCACGGTACAGACCACCCAAAAAGGGCAGCCTGATGGCGCCTGTTTTTCCACTGGAGGGGAGCAACAGCTGCCAAACCATGAGGTTTCCTGCCAGCGGGGAAAAACTCAAAAACGGGTTCTTTTTATGTCATGGTGCCATGCGGATGCCATGTGGCGCTTATGTAACAATGGTGGCACCCATGTATACATCATGTGCTAGGGTTGAGGGGCATGTGGGCACACCACCCTGAGGCAACCCTAGCACATGACAAGGGTGTCACAAAAGGCCCGTCTGTTCTGGGTCAGAGATGGTCTTTTGGCTAAGACCATCTAGTGAGTTTTATGGCAGAGGCAGTATTTAAAGCAGTCTACTTCACTGTCCTTTCCTTGTCTTTTAGCCACTATTCTATCCTAGTTGATAGCTGGGCAAGAGGAATGGAAAATGATTAAAGGTAATTAATAGGCTGACTAGCTGATGTGTCTCCAAGCTTTCCTCTAATTCCTAAGCCTTTGTCAGATTTTATGCCTACCTTTTGGCCTCTCACCATTAATCATCAAAGATAGAAAGCCTCTTCAAAATGTAAGAAGCTGTCATGATGCTGTATTCTGTGACTGAAAACAGATTATGAACTTGTGTAATATGCCCACTGAAAAGTAGAATAAAACAAATATGCATATTCTGTAGACCCATACACTCAGGTCCTCTGGAGGACATTTATTCCAGTCAGCTAGGACTAGGTTGACAACTGTCAGCCAAAAGACATTTTCGTCAGCAGTCTCTAAACTGTGGAATGACCTTCTAGAAGAGATGCAAGAGCTGAAAATGCTGCCCAAATTTTAAAAATCATTGATAACCAGTCTCTCTTCCTTCAGGCTTATCCAGGTGATTTTTAAATTGTAAAATTTAAATGATGAATTTTTAAATGTGGATTGTTTTGATATGTATGTCTCTTGTTTGTTTATTTAAATTGATGTGTGTTTTTCACTGATGTTGTATATTTGTTGGCTTGCTGTTGTTCCCTGATCCATGGAGAGAGGCAAGTAAAAAATAAATAAAATAACAACAATATTTTTATTTATTCAAGGTGAGAGGCAGGGTACAGCATGTTAAAATACAAAACACATTAACTCACAGTTAAAATACAATACTATCAAAGCATTAAAATACAATGTGAAGTCAAAGGCTTTTGCAACCAGCATCCATATGTTTTTGTGGGGTTTTCGGGCTATGTGGCCATGTTCTGGAATAGTTTATTCCTGATGTTTTGCCAGCATCTGTGGCTGGCATCTTCACTTCTATATCAGCATTCTCTGAAGATGCCACAGATGCTGGCGAAACTTCAGGAATAAACTCTTCCAGAACATAGCTACATAGCCCGAAAACCCCACTAAACCCCACTAAAATACACTTATAAGAGAAAATATACAGTTAAAAGGTCATGATTGAAAATTGACTGGTTGTTGTTGTTATAGTTCACATAGGAGAACAAGAAGATTGAACAACAATAAGTTCCTTCAATGTGTCTCAAATGAAAGTTGCACAAAACAGATACCATTCTTATGTGGAAAATTGCTTTAAATAATAGCTACAAAAGCAGCAGTAACAACAACAGAGAAAGAATTTTTTCTTCCAATTGATGCCCTGTTTTATTTTATTTGTAGAGGATTTTTTCACAGAGACCCAAAATGGTATAATAGTACAAACACTGAACTGTGTGTGCATCTACATTGTAGAAATAAGTGGTGTAGCTCCATCCTATGGAATCATGTGGCATCTTCCTTGTCAAAGAGTACTGATGCTTCTCAAAACTACAAATCCCAAGATTTTGTAGGATGAACACATGGCAGTTACAGTGGTGTAAAACTGCATTATTTATGCAGTACATATGAATTCTATGACTCTGGAGACCAGGGTTCGAATCCCCACTTGGCCAACAAAACCCACTTGGTGACCTTGGGCAAGTCATATTCTTTCAACCTCAGAGAATGTCAAAAGCAAGCCCACCAAGAAAACTCCATGGCAGTTGCACCTTACAATTGCCAGAAGTCATAAAAATCTTGAAGGCACACAACAACAACAACAACAGCAACAATTTTGTTCACATAAGAGAACATTCTGAAACGGTATCCCTAACTAGTTTGCTGTCATGTCACTGCAGAATTTTTAAAAATTCTTACTACATCCTCATCTGTATTATATTCAACAGCACACTACTTAAATGCATTGATCAGCTCATTAATGTATCAGGGTTAATAGCTGGGCTTGCAAGGAAAAGGGAATGGAAATGAGCGTGAATGAGAGATTTATAACTTAAGAACGACATAGATAGGCATGGTTGATTTATGTGATCTGATCTGAGAGAACATATACTTGGTTTTTTTTTAAAAAAAATCAGTTTTAAAAAGTGAAAGCTACATGTAGGAATGGTAATGCAGACATATGATCATTTGCATCTTAGCATTGACTCAAGAAGCGGCAAAGTGTCCATATGTACTCTACAAAGTTGTGCTTGCTTATTGGGATGCAAATCTGCAAGCACTGTAGCAAATCTGAAGCAGACTTTCAGACTTCAGGCCTGGAGAGTGAACAGGTTGCAATGTAAATCCAAAACAGTCTTCAGGGAAAAAGAAAAAGTAGGGGAAAGAAGGCAGACTGTTGCTTGTGGTACCAGTGGTGCCAGGGGCTGATGGAGCGGTATATTGACTTTACTTATAATAGTATCCGTTTAAAAAACAGATGTCTGAAAATGAGCAGAGCAAACCAAAAGAGAAAAATCAAGATAAAGCACTGTCTGGAAGGATGGGGGAGCTGAAATGCAATTAAAATGAAAGGCCTGGGGGAGATAAAATGCAGACACAGGAGAGAATGGATCAACACATAAATAAATATTGGCCCATCAACCACATTAAGGCTCATTCAAGTTATCTAAGGCAAACTCCACAATATATCATCATCTCAATGCACATTCAATAAGAGAGAAAGAAAGAGATTTCTCCCAGCAGCATGACAGCAAAGTTTTCATATGCAAAATATGAAGGAGATGATTTAGTTCTTTCCCCTTTGGAATACAGAAAGCATGATGATGCTTAAAAGACTTGGCATCTGCAGCATTCAAACAAAATGAAGTCTATTTGCATTCAGAATCTCATAGCCTGCCAGATCGTGCATTCTGGGCCATGTTATAAGCAACAGCCATCGGCACATTTTTAACTATAATGTAATCCAGAGTAATCCCATTTATTACTGCAGCCAAAGTAAATGACTTAGGTTTTAATCTCATCTGTACATACTTAGGAATACCACTTAGTAGATATAAATAATGCTGCACTGCAAGTCAGTATCTCATGCTAACTCATGCACTACAGTTGCAATAAAAATAGAAAAATAATAGAAGTTAAAATGGCAAGAAGCATGATGTAGATATGTTGAAGGCAAATTTGGGTTGTTACACATGAAAACACATTCCTAATTATTGTCCTATACCTTGGTCACTAAAGACTCTCTAGAACATGTTTTAAATATGAGGATTGAGAGGGGATAATGAATCTTATGTATTCCTATTTTTCTGCTTCCTCCCCTCATCTTCCAAAGAAAAAAGAGTAGAGCACAAGGGAACAGAGGAAGAAATACATATTAATAAAAAAAAGGAATGAAAGAAACATTACATTCTCAGGCGGACATTTCCTGATTCACAGAGAAGCTAATTTTAAATGTCCCAAGGGAAGGAAGTGAAAGCTGCCTGTGGAAATCACTGGGCATGCAACTGGTTGTTTATTTTAAACAAACAAACAAACAAACAAATGTGGGATAGGGTGCCACTACATTTTAGTTACCAATATCGCATTCTCTGCAATGGTAGAAAGTTAGGGATTGAAGGGAAATTTCATGGGGTGTGTGTTGAATTACAATCTAAAGGGACAAGGTCTTCATTATGCCTCCTCTATAACTACTCTATAACTACGGTTGTGCAGAAAACAGTCATGAGTTACATGCAGTTTGCATCCATCTCTTATGGATCTTACCATCCTGCCCTGTGCCCAGGCAGTAGGCAGGCTTATTTTTTTGTGGTTTTGGGGGGCTGTGTGGCAATGTTCTAGAAGAGTTTATTCCTGATGTTTTGCTAGCATCTGTGGCTGGCATCTTCATCTGAGTGACCCTTTGAAGGGAGGAGTGATTTCCATGTTAATCTGTGTATTTTTCTGTTGTTGAATGGCAAGGCCTCAGGGTGGGACGATATGCAGAGAGGATTTGGATCTGTTTAATTAATGATCATTGTTTGCTGGGAAAACCCCTGACTCTGGCTGGTTTTCATTTCCATTTTGCTGAGTCTTGATTTTAGTGTTTTTCAGGACTGGTAGACAAACTTTGCTAACTTTAAGGGTTTCTTCTTTCCTGTTGAAATTGTCTCAGTGTTTGTGGATTTCAATGGCTTCCCTGTGTATTCTGACCTGATAGCTGTTGGCATGGTCCAGAATTTCAGTTTTTTCAAATAGCATTTTATGCCCAGGATAGTTTATAACATGTTCTGCTACTGCTGGTTTTTCTGGCTGATCCAGTCATGTTCCTTGATTCGTGTTTGAACACTGCGTTTGGTGGTCCCTATGTAGACTTGTCCGCAGCTGCATGGTATGCAGTAAACTCCTGTGGCTGACTCTCAAGCTCCAACTCCTTTTTGCTTGCCCTCCAGAATAGTGCACCCTTAGGACACTGGACTGAAAATAAATATTTTCCTTTTGTGTGCTGCTGGCCTCCAATCTTTCTTTGTTGAAAAATAATTGCTTTCTCTCTCCCCCTCCTCAGATAGTTAGGATTTTCCCTGCATACAAACTCCACTGTCTTTTCTCTTTAAAACATGCCATTTGGTCCTGCTGAATCACATGGGCAATAAATACGTTTCTAAGTTGGTTAACAAATCATGTGATTCAGCTAACTTTCTTTAGGAAGTTTCCTCACCAAAAACAAAAAGAAAAAAGAAATTATCCCGCTACTCTCCGAGTCTCCCATCTTCCTATTCTCTCAACTTTCTTCTGAAAGATGGTGAGATAAAAATTTCTTCTTTTACCTGAACTATTCATTAGATAGGTTAGGATGTAGCCTCTTTGCATATGTAGAGTTTTGTTTTTAAACTACAAGTTATTTGTATTGTCTTTGAGTCAGCTTCTGTCTTTAGGGAGCATTGTTAGATAAAGACATGCTCTGCTGATTTAAAAGCTAATAGGCTTGGCTTTGATATTTTGATACTGATATTTTGGTTTCCTTAACAAAGGGTGAAGCCTTAGGAAACTTGAATCCCCAACATTTTTGCACTCTATGTTGCAAAAGCTATTATACACACAAACACACAGAGAGAAATCTCTTCCCCTCCGCCCATTTATCTCAGTTCCTAGAATTTGTGGGGGTGTTGTTTGTTTGTTTGTTTTTTATTTGAATAGCATGCTCTCAGCAACTGTGCTTGATGCTTAATGAATATGATTAATCATATCATCAGACCCAGCTTCTTGTGACATCACCAGAGACAGCACCAGTTGTCAGGTTTTGGCTGTGAAATCTCAGGCTCTGGAGTGCTGCTGATCTGGCAACCAGTATGGGGAAACATTACGGAAGGGGCTCTCTTTTTTGGGATTCAGCTCAGAGCAAGAGAAAGTTAGAGAGGAAATGAACTATGATTGTAGCTGAGTAAGAATTAGTCCCTTATAGCCTTGAATTATGTGACAGAGTTTTAAATTATGGGTACAGAGGAGAATGGAATAACAAAATCCTTGTAGCAGTATTTGAATCTCGCATGTAGTTTCATTTAGGGCTTTAAGGGTGAAACAGACTGCACAAAAAGGGTAGATTGGGGCCACCCCAGCGCCACTCACTCCTAAGCCTTGGCAACAACATGCCAGTGGCATCAATCCAGCACTTTGCCAGTGTTTTACACTGGCTTCTGAAAAGGAGCTGATTTTTCCCGCTCCTTTTTAAACTGGCGCTTCTTCATTGGGGTGGTGTTGGGGTGACTTCGGGCTGTGTTTGGAGCATATATCATTGAAACACTGAACTCCCAACACAGCCCGAAGATGGACCATTTGGCCTGTCTATTTCAGCCCTAAGATTTTCATTTTCAAGAACCATCATTCTTCTTATCTTGAACTTTTCTGCAAGATGGTCTTGCACTTGTCTCTCACTGGCAGTGTTGCCAACAAGCCTCGGAGATATTTCCCTGCACATTTGACCAAAACACACTTAATCCCCCCCCCCCCATCACACAAAATATTCAGTCAAAATCCCCGGAAAATTCCCGTAATGTTAAAATGGCAGATCTTTTGCAAATAAACGTAGCCCTAATTGAATAAAAATAATTGTAACTTATTTCAACTCTCAAAATTACCATTAAAACCAAACAAAGAATTTTTCAGTCCTTCTGATACTTTTAAGATATTTCTTTTGACATGAAGTGTGTCCAGGAAGCTTTGTGCCAAATAGAGTTTGGCTGCAACCGCACTGGAGAAATAATCCAGTTTGACACCCATTTAATTGCCCAGGCTCAGTGCTATGGAATCCTGGGAATTCTAGTTTTCTGAGACATGTAACCTTTTCTTTCAGCAAACTCTGGTGTGACAACAAACTACAATTCCCAGGATTTCATAGCACTGGGCCATGGCAGTTAAAACGGTATGAAACTGGATTGTCTCTGGAGTGAAGATGCAGCCTGAGCTGAGTCCAAGACATACTGCAGAAATAATCCAATTTGAGACTGCTTTAACTGCCCTGGCTCAGTGCCACAGAACCCTGGGAATTGTAGTTTTGTGAGACATTGAGCCTTCTTTATCAGAAAGAGCTCTGGTGCCACAACAAACTACAATTCCCAGGATTCCCTAGCACTAAGCCAGGAGAGTTGGCTGAGCTTTTCCTGAGGGTGGGTGCAACCACTGTCCTCTCTCTGATTGGCTGTTAGTGTGACTCCAAACACGATTGGTTGCTCTGTAGCCTGGCTCTCAGAGGGAGTCAGGGGCTGAGAGAGAGAGCAAGAGCTTTTTCTGAGGGCGGGGGCGGCGGCCACTCTTCAGTCCTCTCTCTGATTGGCTGAAAACTGTTAGTGTGTGACAACTCCAAAGGATTGGTTGCTCTATAGCCTGGCTCTCAGAGGGAGTCAGGGGCTGAGAGAGAGAGCAAGAGCTTTTTCTGAGGGCGGGGGCGGCGGCCACTCTTCAGTCCTCTCTCTGATTGGCTGAAAACAGTGTGTGACAACTCCAAAGGATTGGTTGCTCTGTAGCCTGGCTCTCAGAGGGAATCAGGGGCTGAGAGAGAGAGAGCTTTTTCTGAGGGTGGGGGCAGCGACCACTCTCCAGTACTCTCTCTGATTGGCTGAAAACTGTTAGTGTGTGACAACTCCAAAGGATTGGTTGCTCT
>NC_056523.1:254872555-254883852 GCF_019175285.1 Sceloporus undulatus
GTAGCCAGCTCGCTCTCAGGCTAGAGCTGAAATGTGCAAAAGTCACCAAATCTGCACTGAAATAGAGCCAGACACCAAAATCACACCAAAAGCTCTTTAAAATCCCCAGTTTCGTGTGAAAGTCCCCAGACTGGCAACACTGCGAGTCACTGGGCACATGGAACTTGGGGAAATGCTATATTCATTTATGGACTGTTATGCTTTGTTGCTCGTTTTGTGCTTGATTTAAATTTACATATATGAAAAAAAGTGTAAGTGTAGCTGGTTTGCAATATTTGTAGCCTCACAGAACCCAAGGTACCCAGAGAATTCTGTCTTCGATGCTAATTTGTGAGGCTCTTCAACCACAAGTTCAAGAATAGATAGATAGCATGGAAGTCTAACATCAGCACTGTTAGTGAAATTAAATAACCAGTTTGCACCATGCTCTATAATTTTAAAAGCATTTTATAAAGTTTATGCTTCAGTCAGATTTAAGGGTAAAATCTGGTTAAATCTGAACAAGACATACAAGATTTTTTGCATTCATATGTTTCATGTTTAGATCAGTCTATTAACTCTACCAATATTTCTTTATTGAACCAGCCAAAAATCACCATACAGTGCAGCAAAGATAAACAGTCTAGATCTCAATGTTAGTTTGCACATCTATAAACTAGAAAATAAGTTTGCATATCTAGAATTTACCAAATTTTTAAGAAAACCAAGATTTGAGCTCAAGAGTGTTTTTAAGCAAATGTGGAATTATATGTAGAAGCTGAGCATTAATCTGGATATTTAACAATTAAAGGCAAAGATTAAGGGCTCTGCTCATTTACCTGTGCCTAGATACCCACAGCAAAAGCCAGAAATCTTTCCTTCTTTTAAATATATTGCCAACATTTCAAGCTTATATATTAGTCACACTTTTCCATTCACAGTGTGCACTGGTACATATTGGTGTCATCCATTTCAAAGGCAGTTGAGCTGTATATACTCATTAGATTTTCTTTTCCAAATGACAAATTTGTGATATTCCTTTGGCAGGTCTTACAACACAGTCCAAACAGATAGAGCAGCATGAGAGATTAAATTTCTAATTTGTTAGCAATACAGAGCATTCCCCATCAGATATCAGTTATTGTCTTGAAACATGCAAGCATAGCTCTTGCCAGCTGTCTTAGATTTAAAAAACTATTTTGTGTAATAAGATAACCTCTACATTTGGAATATTCAGGTATGAAGTCATTTACATTGTCTTGGGGAAATGTCAAGCCAATTCACTTTACATCAGATACACCTAGCTGGGATATTTAGACAGTGCAGTCCTTCTTCCATTGAAAACAATGGTAAATATGGCATTGATTTTAAAGGAGCTGGATTGCATCCAGAATTAGTATTACAGTTTGAGCAGAATTTAAAACCAATTACCCTTGCTATTCAGTGCAGCCTAATCAAATTGTGTATGGTTGTTGTGGTTCACAGTGAAGTATTATGTGGTGCCATGGCTCAAGCCAGACCCATTTCTTGGAAGACCTTATTTCTTTTCTGAAAGATATAAATAAATTACAGCAATATCACGGAAGGGCATGGGGGGGGGAGCCCTCGCATAGTTCAAATGAACCATACTATCTTCTTCTTTTTATGTCTTAGATCAGAGATATGACATTGATAATTGGTTCTTGTAATCTTTGATGATGCCTCACTTAAATTAAACACTGATGCAAAATGATAAGATTATCACCCCTGTAACTCAGGATACTGCCTAGTTTGGTTTCTGTGTTTAATGAGCAATATTGTTGTTTTCTGGAGCTATACATTTCATCAATGCTACACAGTTATTTTGAAGCCTTGTCTAGTTTTACCAACATGAGCAAACATTTTGTGGGCAGGAAGGAAAGGTTAATTCAATATGTAAATTCATAGAATACACACTGGGTGTATTAAAATAGTATGCTAATAAAACAGTAAGACCTTGAAAGAGCATACAATAGGGCTTATGAATAAATTAAAGGAGGTAAAATGGGTCTCTAGTTTAAAAGCTTAATGATATTGTATAAATATAATGTAAAGAGAAAAATAGAAAGACGTATTTTAAATTTTATTTATTTATTTATTGGTCATAACATTGTATAATATACACAGCCTAATTTGATAACTACCTGGAATTTCATTTTTCTGTGAAATAAGTCTACCTCATGAATTTACATGAAATTATTAAACTGACATTCTCTTTATAGTTGATAAGGTCTCATTTATTAATTTTTCCCCACTGATGAAAAACAATGGACAACAGTTTAACTGTTTTTGCGAGTAAAACTGGTGTGTGTGAGAGACACTATGTCTGTGTCTGTGTATTAAAAACATATTTACTGATGCTGTGAATAGGTTTCTCGCCTTCACCTGAATATGAATAAAATGGTATCAATAATTCATGTATGAATGTAAAGGTTTGTCTAGACAAGAAGTAGGCATCCTGGTGCCTGCTCAGGTGTCTTCCATTTTGTTGTTGCTGTTTGTCATAAACTCAACTTTAACTTATGGCAACCCTATGAATGAGAGACTTCAAAAGTCCTGGTGCTGCAAAGTCAAGGCTGTTAACACACTGAAACAATCCACCTGGCTTGGGCTTCCTCTTTTCCTACTAGTATCTCTACTGTCAAGCATTATCTTCTATGCTAGTAATTCCCATTGTCTCATAATATGTCCAACAGCCTCAGTTTAGTCCTCTTGTCTTCTAGAGAGAATTGATGGCCTGATATGTTCTAGAGCCCATTCATTCATCTTTTCAGCAGTCCATGGTATCCAAAGAACTTTCTTCCAGCACCACATTTCAAATGGTCTTTTTCCTGCCAGTTTTCTTCACTGTACAGGTTTCACAACTATATGTAGAAACCAGAAAAAAATATGGCATCACTAGGGTTGGTGTCACCAAGTTGGTGTTACTCTTTCCCCATTGACCTCCTCCCATCACACACCATTTACCAATGTTTTTGTACTAATGTTACTTATTAATCTTAATATCTGCATATGACTGACTGTAATGGTAATAGTTGTGACAAAACAATCAGCAAAATTAAAGTTATACTTTTAAGTTACATATGCACAGCCTCAGTACATTTACATGTACATAGTTTAATGTGATTGAAGTGAAAATTTGTTTTTAAAGAATTGTTTTTTAAAAAAATCTTGTAAAAAATTAAAATATATATTTTTAAAAAATACAGTAGACCCACACCTTATGCGGAGGATCCATTCCGGACCCTCTTGTGTGGGGGGAATTGAGTGTATGCTCAAATCCCATTCAGATTGGGATGTGCTCCCGCAGCATGCCATGGTACATGCACCAAGGGCACACACACCATAGTTTTTACTGGGGCTTGCCTTCTGTGTGAGCTCAAGTCTGCGGAAGGCAAGCCTGCATAAGGAGCGGGCCAGCTGTATTATTTTTTTTTAAAAAAGAAACCTTAGACCTCTCCTTTTGCCTCCTACTGAACCTCACCCCACTCACACCATCTCTTTAGCATTTTAATGGGACACAGACAAATGCCACAGCCCATTTCTGCCCAAAAGCAGATGTTTGAGCAGCAGTGGTGTAATCCCTGCTTAGGGTGTCACTTGATGCAGTCTGTACCCTCAACATTCTGCTAGTGATGCCATTGCATGCCTAAAGTCTGGAGACTTGGAATGAATTATCATAATTAAAAGTATAATGCTAGTTTGTATCCATAGAATCAAGTGTGGATGTGGAGGGTCTCAACTGTTTTGTGGACTTGCTAATGGGATCAATGAAAGCTGGAAACAGGATGGATGAAGTTAATATGAAACCAAATTCAAACCAGTGGCAGCTTGATAAGGAGGGTGATGTATCCAAATTTAAGCCCAAACTTTAAAACTTTTAAAAGAACTATACAAGGTGGTGAACCTATTTTGGGGGTAAGTTTAAGTAACTTGGATAGTTCTTTTAAAATCTGGACTAAAAGAAGGGCAGATTAACAGACTAAAGCAAGAACTCCCATCAGAACCACCAGCCGCTAAACCCAACAAGACAGAGGCAGTGGATATAGAGGTTCTAAGGTCTAACAATGGTGTTCAGCTTTTTCCAGATGAGGTGGAACTCACCCTGAAGCTGATGCTTTTGATCCAACATTGCCACTAGAAAAATGCAGCCTTGGTGGCTTCTAGCAACTTTTATCAATGTCAGCTGGATGGCCAGGCAAAATCTTTCTTGAATATAATCAGCTTTACTGTAGAGATCCAGGCTTTGGAAACCGCCAGGCTGGATTATGAGAATACTTTTATATGAGTTTGTCCTTGAGTCTGGAATACTCAACTGCTACAGGATGCAACTGCTCAATTTCTAAAAAAAATTTTTTCTAAATAAAGCATCTGTTTTTGAGGAATAAAGAGTATTTCCCTAATCACCATTGTACTAAATCTAATTCTAGGTGTTACAAAGTTATCACCTTCTAAGTCCTAAATTGCTTGGAGCCCAAGTATCTGAAAGAATTCTTCTTGCTATTTTACTATTGTATTGTGAGATTTACAAAAAGCCCTTCCTGAAACACCATTTTTCACAACAATAAACTGTGCATCTCCAAAAAGAGTCTCTTCTGTAATGATTCCCTCCTCAGAGAGATAAGATTGGCTCTGACACAGCTGACATTAGATGAAAACCAAAAGAAACTATGTTGACAATACGTAAAGTACAAATTAAAACAATTGAGTACACAAAGCCCCAGGCTCAGTTTAAACAGATGAACACTCCTGTCTGATTATCTGTATGGGCTACTAGGTGCAGAGCTTGGCTGTGTTTTGTAGACCAAAAAGTAACTACCCCAAACTCCAGCTAGATGGGTGAATAGTTTGACTTGGCATCAGAAAGATTCAGTTATATCCAGTGATAAAATCATTCCAATTAATTATGTCATTAGTCAAGGATTTAAAGAACACCAATGACTACAGTGTAATTTGATATAATGAGAAGGTTCTCAATGGATCTCCTAGTCTTATCCTGCTGACTAAGGCAAGATGTCCTAAAACTAAAGCACTCCAAAAAGAGGTGCAATGATTTAAACACTCTGTTTTATGGCTTTAGTTTTGCAGGAAATTTTTCTATTGAATAGCATTACTATCTAGCACATGCAAAAATGTTTTAAATTTATCTTGCACATGTTCAGTGCAAATTCTATAAAGTAAGTGATTTTTCCCCCTTCCCCCTGATTTTCTGTAAAGGACCTGAGAGTTTATAACTTGCCTAAGGCAATCCATTGATTCCATAGAACAAGTGGGATTTCAGTCCAGTGTCATGTCAGATCCGGCTGGAGGCCATCAAACCTCTGAGAAATCTACAGTCTCTCCACTGCCAAGTTAAACAAATCCATGCTAGACTGGAATTGACAAGGCTTTTTGTTTTATTGGTGTGTGTGTTGGCTTTCCTAGAATTAATCAGTTTTAGACTTGCTTAGCTGGTACTAGGATTGTAAAAAAATATCAGAAAATATTATCATGTTCATTTAAAAATGGTGTCTTTTTAAAAAGAAGAACCCATTTAGAAATGAATACCATTGAGAATATTTTTGCACCCCCCCCCCAAAAAAAACAAAACATATGTGAAACATTTGTTTGACAGTGGAACAAACTCCCTTGGAGTATATAGAGTCTTCTTCCTTAGAGGTCTTTAAACAAAGGCTGGATGGCCATCTGTTGGGGATGCTTTGATTTAGCTTTCCTGCATGGCAGGGGGTTGGACTGGATGGCCCTTGCAGTCTCTTCTAAATATATGATTCTATGATTCCATTTGTACAATCTTCCATGCCACATTTTTACACAGAAAATAGTAGGGGGTTTTGTGCTCAAAACAATGAAACAGCTGGGGTGAAAAGGGCATTTTCATTCTATGGCACGCAGAACAATCTACTGATATCTCCAGTAGCATTGTGGCCATTGTCCTAAGGACACCATGCCCCTGTCACACTCATACAGATGTCTCACCTTTTGCACACACATAGTTTTCCTCCTTTATAAGCAGACTGAAAAGAGATCCCTCCCCTCTCTGTGGAACCTCATTCCTTTAAGCCTTCCCTTACCTATTCACCACATCCATGCTTTCCCCACAATGGTTCCTGCTTTCCTTTCTTATTTCCCCTCTCCTATGGTCCACTAGGCCTATGGTCCACTAGGGAGAACATCTGACTGATCCTTTAGGCACCACTGTCTGCCTCAAACCAGAGTCAGCTTTTGAAAAGTTCACACCATACTGGACATACCAAGCTCAAATATAACCAGTCTAGTCCATCAGTCAATCAGTTCACTGATCCCCATAAATTCTTCAATAGCAAATTTCGATGAGTTTCTACAACATTATTTAAATTTTATTCATCCCCCCAAACTACTCTACATCATGTCCTATATATTTTTGTGGCATTCAGTGTAGCTAGCAAATAGTAAAATCAGAAACCACTGTCTCCAATGAATACAAACAGGATAACAGCCTCCTTTGCTCTCTGTCACACACACACACACACACACACACACACAAACTGACCAGTTAGGCCTCTTTTTCCACCATTTTCTCTGGAACACTGATAGGTTCAAATAGATCCATTCCACTATTCAAGTGCCAAAGCTTTTCAGAGAAGGACAATTGGCTCTCTTACTGTTGCTCCAAACTAGTATTATTTGAACTGTAAATGTAATACATGTGTAATTTCTGCAGGTAAGTATTATTTACTGTGGGCATAATTATATATTACATATGGGTAAAGAAAGAAACCAAACAGCCTTTTAGCGAAGAAGGATTTACGAATAGCTAAGCTAACGTACCTAAATACATTTCCACTAAAACTAGCCTGTGCTTAAAATGGTTATATTGAAAAACAAAATGGGCCATAAGTCCTGTTCCATTGCTTTCATGCCACATAAGCTCTACAGTAAGGGGACAAAAATGTGTGAAAAGACACATAACAGTTAAGTATCACAAGTCTGTGACGCTACTTCAATTCTAAGTGTAAAAGAAACGTGAGAGCTATCAGCACCATCAGGGAGAAAAAATAGCCAACAGAAGATGGTTTTCTCTGAAAAACCTGAGCGATCAATAATTAATCTAGGGCAAAGCTGAAACTATCCATCCACTTACACTCTCATTTTTGTTGGAAAATACTTCCATTTTTAAAATTATGTTTTCAGTAACCCTCACAAAACTTTCACTATGTTTTGCCTAAGTCATGGATCAATGCACAGCAAATGTATTGGGGGAGTTTTCATGTTTTGAAAATGTTAGGTAGGTCCTGAGATAGTCCATAAGGAAACATTTGAGAATTGAAACCAGGGGAGATTTGTGACTGAGCTTGAAAAAGCTCTTCTCATAAACTAACCAAAATACAAAACAAGCTCCCTCAAATTTTCAATTTGTTTTAAAATTTTCATATATTTTTTGTTCAGAAACTGGACAATGTGTAGCACTGAGGGAACATCCAATCATAGCAACTTTTAGCATTTGGCACGAGGGTCTACACTGAGTGAGATTTCTGGAATTTAGTCCAACAGCATCAGGCAGACGGCGTTATTCTCACCACTGTTCTACAGTAAAACAGCCTGTTATCCATCTCCCTAAAAGTAGAAAGAGAGATGAAAGATGCAGTACTTTAGCAATGGTTAGGGTCAGAATTTACAAAAGAAGTTTATCCCTGATCTCAATTAAGAAGAGGCAGTGTTGCATTGGGCCCATCTAGGCTGACACAATTGTTTCTGTCCACTTGGAGCAGGTCTCTGACACATTTTGCAGTGGTATCACCAAATCTTGGGGCAAGTCTCATGGGCGTACAAATCCCACAAGACTTGCAAAGTGTGTTTGTCTGTAGCACAGCTTCCATGATCCAAATATTGTTGGACTGCAGCTCCCAAGATTTCTCAACATTGGCTATACCAACTAGGAGTACTGGTACTTGTAGTCCAACAACAGCTGGAGAGCTATATGTTATGATAAAATAACACAGTGCCCCAAAAGTAGCTTTAAAAAAGGAATAGCTGCATAATTGAATGGGACATCACCATTCTCTGTTGAGTTCAGAAAGGAATACATGGGCTTGGAATAAGTCCAATAATCTTGTAAGGTAGGCCTGACTGCCATAAAGTCACAATGTGAATTTCAGTTGTATCAAGGATGGGAACTGAGATCTTTCCACCTAAACTCCAACATGCTAAACATCACACTGGACTGTATTTTCTGATCCAAATAAGTTGTGTTAGCTGATCCAAATAAGTTGGGCACTACAGTATGCACTGGAGAGAAGGGGATGGAGACAGAGAATTAGAACTTGGACAAATTTTGAACAAGTCTTACAATCTCCCACCCAGATATGGGATCTGCAATCCAAAAAATGAATGTTTCCAAGATCTGATAGATAAGGAACAATACAACTGAATGAATATTTGTAGTCTCTTCAGGGAGCTACCTCTGAGGACCACAGTATGTGTGTGTTTCCTAAGCTATACAGAATGCTTCTTCAACAGATCATTTCGGTCGGAATGCAACACATAAGAAGCCAGAATTGAAAACTGATCCCAACTTGCCTTTACTGTTTTTTAAAAACTATACCTTCCCATAGAAGATACCTTCTCCTTCCTTTATGTAACATTTTCTGTTTTAGGGTTGACAAATTTGGATCTCATTTGCAAAAACAACAACAACACAGAATTTCAACATCTCATTGTCAATATATATGTACAGTTGGCCCGCAGTATCCACATATTCAAACATCCACAGATGCCAACCCCACATTGTCTCCAATGGGAGTGCAACACATTTAATTGCTCAGCTTAGTACTGGACTAAGAAAGCCATCCAGAACCTCCAATTTCAAATGGAACACCCACCCACCTGGTTTGACAGACAAAACATTTTAAATTTCTCATAGTTCACCTGTGGGAAGAACAGTAAATATATTTCTCACCCTTCTCCAGAGATGAGAATAATTTTGACAACTATTCCCATTCCCATTCACAACCATGTGCAATAGCAACCCTAGGAACATTCACATCATAAATGTATGAAAATTACTCCTTCTACATAACATGTAGAAGTTTGGAGATGGAGTCTATGGTAAAAGCAAGGACAACAAATTCATGAAACAAAGTTTCTGAAGGGCCTGGCATACACAGCCCCACTGTCACATCTATGGAAGCATGCATTAAATTTTAGGAGAGTATTAACAATGTATCAAGATGCATAAACAGTATGAAAATGCCTTTGGCGCCTGTTCCCAGTTTGGAAATAATCCAAAACTCATTCTGAAAACACTGTGTCAGAGGGTGGAGGAGGGAAAGGAGTCGGGTTGGGGTCCCGCTTTGGAGGACGACACCCTGGAGGACCCAGACGGAGCACAGAGGGGTGAGGGGCGGTTTTCTCGCGAGACCACAGAGGGTCCGGGGGTGGAGCTGGAAGGGAGAGTGGAATCTGGAGCTAGGAAAGGGGAAACGCCGGAAGCCAAGGGAGAGGAGGAGTGTGGAAAGGAGTGGATGCTGAAGGAGAGGCAAGAAACGGGACATGAGGCGGAGACCAAGGCCCGGGTCTGGGACGTCCTTGCAGCAGAGATCAACCGCCGGTACTTCTGGGGCTGGGGTGGGTCTACGGGTTGAGGAGGAGACCCATGAGGCCCGGTGGAGAGTTTGTGGGCCTCCCTTGTTCATCCTATGGGGGACGGCCTGGAGCGATACCAAGCCCGGCCCGTAATTAACCCGGGTCCACAGTTGTTGTGGGATATCCGCGGTAGGTGCTGGCCGCTGGAGCGACGCCCTTGCAATCTACCCGGGAGAGAAGCCAGTCCAGGCTGGGAGCAGCCCATCCCGTGGGACATTATAGAAAAGGACTGAGGAGTTTGTGATTACAATCCTTCTCCGTTAGGGAGCACAGGTCTCCAAGCTATTTTGTTGGCGGTGAAGTAACCAGCGTTGTTATTGTTGCCTCCGGGCCCGTTAAGTTACATTAAAGTTATTTGCAGCTTACATCGGAGTCAGTGACTTTGTATTATGGAATCCATGAGACCTCCCTCCCCAGCTGACGGGACTCATGGCCCAGCGACACACTGGTACAAAACGTAACAAGCAACAACAATAATCCTCCTTATCTGAAGAAGAATCTCAGAACAAATTGCTGGAAACAATTTTCATAGCCCACCAGAAATTTCTCCTGAGCCAAACAAGACTTGTTCAAGGATATATATATATATTTACACACACACACACACACACACACACACACACACAGAGTGCAATCCCTACTGACTGGGCCTGTTCTTGTTTTCTGTGGAAGAATAAGCTATAACAAAAATTAAATTCTAGCTCAATCCATTTTAATTATATAATCACCGATCATTCAACACATATACAATATATTTATGATTTTCTGATTATGCATTATTGTGCCACTCCCACTTTTGAGTTATATCTTATGTTGTTCTGTCATGTTTTATTGTACTTGTTTTTCATTTCCATGTTGCAAAATGGTTGTTATTAAAATAAAAATTATATTAAAATAAACGAGAATGAAAACATTAAAATTAAGTAATCTGATCAGTTTTTAGGATGTATGTGCGTGTGTGTGTGTGTGTGTGTGTGAGCATATGAGCTGTGACTACTCATGGTTCTTCTCTGCTGGGTTCTGCCCTGAGTTTCAAAGTGTCCCCAGAAATGGCGTCCCCTGGAACCCGATGGGAACCCAATGGGAACCCGGTGGGAACGCTTGGCAGCGGTGGCAGCATTCCGCCGTGCAGTAAACTAGCGTTCTGGGCCCCATCGGGTTCCCATCACACTCCGTGTGGGCCCCACGCGTGCACATTGTAATGCATCGGGGAACGTTTTATCCCCGGTGCGATAAACTTGACTGACTCTGTCTTTTCTCAATTATATTAGCATTAATCGAATCACATCACAATCATGGAAAGGTAGCTATGAAGGAACTAGACTAGAAGTGTAAAGATATATCATTGAATACTAAAGTTAGAATGGTCCATGGCATCGTATTTCCCATTTCTATGTATGACTGTGCAAGCTAGGGAGTGAAAAATGATGACAGAAAGAAAATTAAATCATATGAATACTGAAGAAGAATTCTGTGGATAGTGTGAACTTCTAAAAAGTATTAGAGCAAATCAAGTCTGAACTCTCCCTAGAAACTAAGGGCCCATACAGACAGGCCAAAATAAAGCTGCTTTGGGTCACTTTGGAGGTATGCTGTTTAAATCTTTGGAAAAGCGGGCTAGAAATAAACATTATTATTATTATTATTATTATTATTATTATTATTATTATTATTATTAT
>NC_056523.1:254883862-255119303 GCF_019175285.1 Sceloporus undulatus
TATTATTATTATTATTATTATTATTAAATGATGCATGCATCCTAAAAGTCTGTAAGCTGCACCAAAGCTACGCTTCAGTCCTTAGGACTGGAACACAGCTTTGGCACAGCTTCTGGCCTCTTAAAATGTGTGCGTCATTTAAACATCATATCTCCAAAGTGACCCAAAGCAGCTTTATTTTGGCCTGTCTGTATGAGCCCTATGATAACTAAACTGAGGCTGCTGTACATGGGCCCTATTATGAGAATACATGACTCACTAGAAAAGACAATTATGTTTGGTAAGGTAGAGAGCTGCAAGAAAAGAGGAAGACCACATTCCAGATGGATAGACTCAATCAAGGAAGCTACGGTCCTGAGTCTGCAAGAGTTGAGCAGAGCTGTTGATAGGGCCACCATAAGTCAAAGTCAATGACAGCAGTTAACAACAAAATACTGAATAGCCATGAAAAATGGAATATTGGAACAAAGAATGGGTACAAATTGAAAATAACACCAAAAACATACTTCTTCCAATATTACCGTAAATTTAGACATTTTCCAAAATAAATTAGAAGGCATACAAAATCTAGCAAGTCACATGGCATAGGAAACATGCTTTGTTCATCTTGATGAGTCCTAAGTTGTGCAGTCCTGTCTTTGTGACCAAGTCAATGTAATCACAGTTATTGTCAGGCATACAGAATGTGGACAAGAGACTGAGCGTATGCTTGTGTTCATTGTGCTTTTTGCATGAAGCCTGGCCACATGCCTTGGACAATGGATTGTAAACCTTTGTCAAGGTGGATCTACACTCTGTTTCAAAACTCACTTGAGAAACCCCTATGTTCTGTACTCATCTAGAAAATTTTGTTTCTCCCACAGTGGAGAGAATGCTATGGAGAATATTCATAATTGCATATGAGAACGAAGAATGAGAAGATACACATTTCTGTTCCTGTATGCCTTGTTTGAAAGGGGAAGGGACATGTTAAAGTGGAAACTGATGCTCTTTAATTATTTATTTTATTGCCTTGTTGCTGGTTTTATTCAGTAACAAATGCTGTGTACATATTGGCAAGTGCACAAAGTCTCCATAAACTGTTCTGGTACTTAAAAAAAACAACAAAGATAAAAGGTAAAGGTTTTCCCTTTGACAAGGTTGTCAAGGGGGTTGTGCTCATTGCCATTACTAAGCTGAAGAGCCAGTATTGTCAAAGATGACTCTATGATCATGTGGTCAGCATGACTCCACATGACACTGTTACCTTCCCACCAATGTAACTTTTTATTTACTTGCACTTTTACATACTTTTGAAGTACTTGGCAGAAGCTGGGACTAATATATCAGATTAAGCAACATGCTAAAAAAAAAGTAGGGGTGAATATTTTCCAGTCTGACATAATCTCTTGGTTTTTGAAAGACAGCAGAATACCTTTATGGATATTATGGGAACTTATCATGATGCAAATTCCAATAACACCAACATAAACAATGGGAGCACAGAGTAGCAGGCACAACTGTATGGTTACCTTTTCATCAAAGCCTTTGTGAATGAAATAGATTTTTTAAAAAGTCATTCTTCCTCCTCTTCCCAAATGAACAAAGACATTTAAGGATTAGCCCAACTGACAGCCGGAATGGTGTAGTGATTTGAGCACTGGACCACAACTCTAGAGACCAGGGTTCAATTTCCAACTCAGCCGTGAAACAAACTGGGTGACCTTGGGCAAGTCACACTCTCTCAATTTCAGAGGATGTCAATGACAAACCTCCTCTGAAGAAACTTGCCAAGAAAACTGAATGATAGGGTCACTATAAGTCAAAAGCGATGTGGAGGCACACAGCAACAACAAAACGCCTTCTGGCACATGGGGATGCATGGCTAGGCTTTGAGCTTCTGTGTGGAATAGTAGCAGACAGGAAGTTGCTAGAAATGAAAGTAGCAGAAATGAAAGGGTACTGGAAGAATCATTTCCAATATCCTTATGAAGATTATTTTAATCTTCTGTAGTTATGCCTCCAAACCAACTCCAAATCCATCTAAAGGATTTTTCTCTTTGTACCCCAGGGCAAGGAGGTTAGAAACTAATACTGAACATTTATTTCCTGATATGAATATGCTGCAACAATTCTCGCAAATTATATTTTACTTCACCTGATGTAATGTAATGTAAAGCTGGCCTAAACTTCTACATACTTTAGCACTTGAGGCAAATTAAAGATTAAAGTTTAAAATTGTTCAAGGTAATAAGGATTACTTAAAGATAATCAGACTGCAACATATGAACCTGGCAAGAAAGCTGCACTACCATTAGATTTTGCTCTCACTAGGAAGAAAAAATCCTCTGCAATCAAATAAACTACATATGCAGAGCTGAATCCAATATATTTTGGAGTCAGTAACTGAACAAACTAGGTTTTTAAAATCACTCTGATTTGATTGGCTACACTAATTATTCATTGCTGGATTTTCAGTTTAAGAACACTGTATGATTCACTATTGCATTTTCAAAATGTATGAGCACTTACGATTAGATTTATCAACATTATATTCCCTCCAAAGAAGTCCACTGAGGGTAACAACATCATCTCTCCAAATAATTATAGCCTCTTTGATGGAGAAAGCAGAGCTTTAGCTCATCATAGTATGTTTAAATAAATACTGAAGAATCCTCAATTGTTTATGATTTATGCATGATACAATCTACCATTGGATTAGCTGCTATAAAACACTGCACAATAAATCTAAAAAGTAATTACAGGATACCTAGTACAAAACCTACTGATAATGGAGCTGTAGAGCTCGCTATAATATATCTATTATTTACCCGGAACCATGGATCTTTTCTTCGGTCCTTACAATGAGCAGGTTAGGAACATACAGTATTATAAAGGTCTGCTAATAACCTAATAAAGAGAAATCTTGTCCATTTTCTTTTTACATAATGGAACAAAGTATCGAAACTATGCGTTTCATCCCTTTGCACTCAGTCACAAAGGTCCCATTGATTTTAAGAATCAGATAATGGTAAATCAGCATGAACTGAAATAGCCCTAACAAGTACATGTGGCAATGACTTGTACATTTCAGATACATTCAGAACAATGGGGCATCTCCTGCTGAATTCACTCAGCCATGGATGACCCCTTAAATCTTTTCAAATTTTCTTCTTGTTTCTTTTCAAAGGGACATTTCCAATTACAGAAAAAATTGTTGCTATGCTCATAATCTCACTATCTACACAGCCATGTTTCTCCCATACATACAGTTCAGTATGCCTGGTAATGAATACAAAAAAGCATAAAGAACTGGAGAAATTAATCAATTTATTCAACCAATATATTAAAATAGAAACTTCAAGTTAAACCCATTTTTTCCTACCAACTAGAGTAGACCAACTGAAATGAATGGAACCCATTAGCTTTCATTTCCGTTTCTCTCATTATTTTCTTTGGTCCTATGCAATTTGGGACCAACATTGGATTTAGTCCAATGTTATCAATCCAAAAAGATGATCCAATAAACTATGGATGCCGGTCAAAAAGATGAGCTTGATTTATTAAAAAATGAATACATCCATGATTCTGCATTGGGAAATGCATATGTCACACATAACCACGGCCCTGGACAGACGGGCCCTTTAACACATCCTGGCATCATGCTAGGGTTGCCTCGGGGTGCCATTTCCAGATGCCCCACAACCCTAGGACACAACCAGGATGTCATCGCTGCATTTTAATGCTTAAAAATGTCAGTGGTTTTTCAGTACTGATTCTTAACTTTGACCACTGTATTGTTGTTTCATTTTGGGCAATGGAAGATTCTACTGAAAAAGGGGGTATTATTTTTCCATATGTTTATATGAGGATCTCTGTTTCTTTTGGTAGTAAGAGACCACATGAGGAGACCAATTCATAATTGAAATGCGCTGAGTATTCATCATTTACAAATAATTTCATATTTGCTTGATACTGATTTATGAAGAATTTCATGTTTGTTTACTGTAGAGATGCATCATGTTGCTTGCTTTTTATTTTCGTGGCTATAAGATTTGATACATAATTTGTAAAGTGTTTGGGAAATTCAGTTTGTATCTGTATTTTTATGCTTCTTTTGTTATGCTGATTTTTGTTGTTTTTCTGGCTAGATTTGAATTTCTTTGTTGTTTTTGTTGTTCTTTTGCTACATACTGTGAATTATGCATGAGCTGGTAATGTCTGAGCCACCTACAGTCTCACTTTTCATTCAGTCAAGACCAAGACTCTTTAAACCCCTCATCTCTCATGTTAATATCAATTGTGATTTGAGTTTAAAGGTTCCTATACACACTTCTGGTGCCCATTCCCATTTTTATGCATCTGACATACAGTAAGGAGTGAAGCAGAGTACAGTCGGTCCTCCATATCCAGCAATACTTCATATATGGATTCAACCACCCATGGATTGTAAATATTTTTTTTTTAAATCCAAAAAAATCAAACTTTAATTCTGCATAAGGGGCACCATTTTACTACACCATTGCATATAATGAGACTTGAGTATTCAGATCTAGGTATTCCCAGGGGGTCCTGGAATGAAACCCCAGTGTCTATCAAGGGCCCACTGTATATCAGGTATTTGTTTATTTATTACATGTCCTTCCTTCCTCTCCACCCCTCCCAAAAAGAGAGGTTCAAAAACTAGTAAAACAACAAAAATTAAATCTATTTGATCTTTTAGTCAGTAAAGGAAAAACAGCCATCCAGGTGAAACTCCCTGAATTACTAAAGGCATACCTGTCAGAATCTCTATTCATGTTCACACAAGGAAGAAAGGGATTAAACTCAATTGTGTTGCATAAGAGGATTCTGCCATTTGGGTTGCCACAAGCCCTGGTCAGGTATTGGGGAAGTGCACTGAGGTCCTTCCTCCTATCCTCCCTTTAAATCTTTTCCATTTTTACTAGGTAGGTCTGGGAGTTAAATGAAACTGTGGCCCCATACAGACTGGCCAAAATAAAGCTGCTTCAGGTCACTTTAGATGTAAGCTGTTTAAATGATGCATGCATCCTAAGAGTCCGGAAGCCACACGAAAGCCATGATCCAGTCCTAAGGACTGGAGTGCAGCTTTGGCACAGCTTCTGGACTATTAGAACACACACATCATTTAAACAGCATACATCCAAAATGACACGAAGCAGCTTTATTTTTTCCTGTCTGTATGGGGCCTGTATTTGCCTAAGTGTGGTCATAAAGCTTCAAAGGATCAAAAATATAATGTTATCGGGGTTGCTACTTACACAGATCTCTGTTGGGCATCCAACAGAGGAGATCATAAAAATCAGGATACATGCAGGGAGTGATTGGCCTAAAGTGACCAAGTGAGCTTCAAGGGTGGTTTAGGATTGGAATCTCCATACATTCAGTATGATGTTAATCACTATACCACACTGGCTTTCAGTCACAGCTGCAAAATGTGGGAATGGTGGGTAGTGGGGAATGCGCTGGTATGACTATGGCATGTTACAGACGGGCCCATGAGGTGCCGTCGTTACACACGAGGGGCGGCGCTTCCTGACACTCCTTGCCCCTCACGCATAACAAGTGCGTCAAAATGGCAGCACCCTATACAGATGGGCGCTGCCATTCTGATGTCGCGGATGCATAGCGTCAGGATGTCACGCGGTGGAAGTGATGCCGCGAGTGCACGCCTCACGCCTTGCGGTGCCCCATCCAGGGCACGCTTCTTTCTTGCTGCTCCTGGGAACCGCGTGGTTTGGCTGCTGCAGTTCCCAGATGCAGCAACCGGCAGTGGCGCAAGACCGCCCATTTTGGGCGGTCTGTAACACGCCTATGTGCTTGCTTGTGCTGCCTTCTACAGAAATTTTGGTTGACAGAAATTGTACTTTTATATGAAGCCAGCCAGTTTATCCTAGGGCTCCTACATTCCACCTCCGAAAAATCCTTTACCCTGTAACAGGTCCTGAACAGGAGAATGCAAGCAATTGCCTCTGTCATTGGCCTTTCTATACCACTGCTATGCTCTTTGTCCTTATTTCAGAGAAGATAGGTCTACAAGATTTACATGTGATATACTTTTCACCTATTTCAGTTTGTACACATTTTTTTGGAAAAAATTCTGATTGAATAAATTACAATAATATTTGCATTTTTAAAAATTAAAAAAGTTGTCATACTGGTTTTGTGTACATTTAAAAACATTATTATGAAATTTCAGAAAATTGGCCTCCAAGGGGAAAAGCATCATGGTGGTTGACATTTTTCTTGATAGGATGTTTCAACACTACCTCATAAAGGATCAGTTTGTTGTGGAGGGCTGTGAACTAGACTATATTATTTAGTTGTAAGGGAAGTTGGAGCAGCATTTCGAAAACAAACAAACAAACAAACAAAAAAAGGATGTAGAGGGAATAAGTTCATTTGTCCTGTGGGGAAGCTGTGTCTTCTCTGTTATTCAAAGGTGTCAGGTGCCAAGACTGCACTGGTTCAGTGGAAAGAGAAAGCTATTGTGCTCTGTCCTCAGACAATATTTTGCTCACTAGTAGAACATATAATATATAGGCCTCTGGTAATGAGGAGACTCTTGAGACCAGGAAGCATATTGGAAGCCCAAATTAAGATACTTGGCTTCCAGCTGCCTATTCCCAATACTGAAAAATGCTAAGGAACAATTAACAAATGTTTAAAAATGTTTTAAAAGCATGTAAACCATCATTTTACAACAAACACATACCCATTCCAATATATCTGTTTGTGATATAGGTTAAGTCTCCCTTATCTGTAGTGCTTGGGATCAGAATTGTTTTGGATTTTGGATTTTTTTCCCTTCAGATTTTGGAATATTTGCATATCCATAATGCGGTATCTTGGAGATGGAACTCAAATCTAAACATGAAATTCGTGTATTTTTGCGTACATCTTATAGAAATAGTCTGAAGTTAAATTTATACATAATATTTTTAATAATTCTGTGCATGAAACAAAGTTTATGTACTCTGAACCAATAGAAAGTTAAGGTGTCACTGTCTCAGCCAGCCATGTGGACACTAGAAAATGACTGCAACTTGGAGTAAGCAACTATTTCAAATTCCCCACAGTTGCCCCAATATTCTTCTTAGAGCCAGAAAAGGGTTCTGTTCAGGACAACCAGATCTCCTCCTTCTTCAGGACATCTCCCACATTTGAACTTTCTGTCCAGGAAGAATTCCAAAATGTCCTCCATTCTGAGCATCACAAAGAAGCACATTGAGTAACTGTTCCCTTCAAGAAATGTATCTACTTGGCAGCCTGTCTTTGCTGCAAATTATGGGATAGGATGAATTCTTCTAAAGTTCTTTTGTCCTAGTAGCAGCAGCTGCTCCAACAGACAAGACTTGCCCCAAGAGCTCAGGACATGCTTGTTTTTCAGAGGAGAAATGAACAGCAAACGTGTTAGGCAATGGGCTGCTTGAGGACTCAATGCAAATGTTGAAAGGGTTTGTCTCTTAATTTCAGCACAATGGACAAATGAAAGGAATAATTTAGATGTCAAGGGTTTGTTACTAGTAAAGTTCAATTTTAAGCATTTGTCTTGCTCAGAGTTCTATAGTCAGACCTTCATATCCACAGTGATCTGTTCTGGACATGCACACACCCCGTGGATATGAAAAAATGTGGAACCTCAAGTCCCATGGTCCCTTATGGCAGCGTGTCATGCATGCAGCCGCTAGCATGGCCACATGCACTCACTGTCATATGGGACAATGGGGCTTGCTGTCTGTAGATGCTCAAATCTGCAGATGGCAAGCCCACAAATGGTGAGGTCTCACTGTATAAGTATATTACAAGCCAACAATTTTAATGAATTTTAATGTATTTTTCATCAGAAAAATACAATTGAGTACACAATAAAATACAGTATAAGTAATATTGCTGTAAATAAACCATATGAAATTAATTTATATTTATACAGTGCGCCTGCGCCATACACAGGCGTGCCATACGCGGCCTTGAGCATACATGCTCAAGCTGCGGGGCGCGCACGGAGCGGAAGGGGCGGCGCGTTTCATTCAATTGAATGGGCGCGTGCGCCCGTTGCGCCTCGCACACGCCGGCGCCTCCATGCACAAGCCCCATTGTTTCCAATGGGGCTCGAACATAGGCGGAATTCGCCTTACGGATCCCCCGCGTAAGGCGAGGACGGACTGTATTAGTAGTTTTTGCTTTTATTTTCTAAGGTCCTAGATTTTCTGAAAAGTCCTATATTTTGCAGTATTTTGTCCTCCTTTGAGGTTATGACATCTGGTCACCTTGGTTCTATTTGGCTAACTTCAGGCAAGCTGCAAATGTTTTGGGCCCTGCCATGATCCCAATATTTTCCTCAAACGTGTCTCTTGCTAACACTAGGCCTGAAAAATGAAGGAATGTTGGCCAGGAGCACAGATTTATGTTTTCTGACAAGCTGCCACAGGAGGATGAAAACAGAAAATATACACCATAGATTGAATTTCTTATGCAGGCCTTCCCACCTCATTCACACCAGGTAAAATAACAATCCCTGTATCACTATTGAAATTGTGTGACTCTCTTCAGAACATGACTCACATTTGGGGTCAAAGGGCCAATCAAATCTAGCTAGTCAGGAAAACAGCTAGCTCTTTATACCAGCCAAATGCAAAGCAACAAATACAGGTAAACTTTATCCATGTCTCTTGTGAACTACAATTCTCCAGTATGATTAATTGGCCAAAACAGCAGCAGATATGAATAAATCATTGAGTTGGAATAATGTGCTTTAAATGGCCACAAAAGCAGCAAGGCAGACATGTTTTGCTCTCCCTCTCTCTCTCTCTCTCTCTCTCTCACACACACACACACACACATTCACATATACAATAAAGTTATAAAATCGTACTAACTTTACATAACAGTGCCCAATGGAACAAAAATGACTCCATAGTTCCATGACCTTAATTGGTATGAATTAGAACATGTATTTTTCATCCCTTAAAAACAGGAGATCTGCTTGGTGATTTAACATTTAAAACAAAACAACAACAACAACAAACTGTAGCTTTCAGCTGTAATTGGTGACTGCCCTGGCAGTTTGGTGCAGAGGAGGGCTATGGTGAACATGAAGATTTTAAAAATAACAAATGTATATCTACAAAACATTAATATGTCTTTACACATTACAGAAGGTTTGCAAAACTGGAGCAAGCATTTCTATATAGGGCTCATTCATCACCACAGTGGCATCTACCCTACCATAAAATCAGGAGTTCATGTGACAAGTGAGTTCATGAACATTCTGGGATACCACAAAGTTCTTCTGTACATGCAAATTTTCACCAGCTTAAAAGGCAAATGAAAGAAAAAAATTCTGTGGATGACATTTCTATTTGACCAGTCCAGGAAGCCCATACTCTTGGTTTTATTTTTGATTATTCTCTGTTGTGTATCCCCCAGATCCAGACCAGAGCTAAGGCATGTAGATTCTTTTTATAGAATATTGCCAAAATCCGACCATTTCTCTCTGCATCTACTGCCAAGACTCTGGTCCATGCCCTAGTGGTCTCATGACTTGATTTCTGTAACTTCTTTCTGGCAGGGCTTCCTCTTTAAATTCTGTCCAGCATTCAGCTGCACACATTATTACATCTGCCCACTGCTTCGACCATATCTCTCCTTTATTGTTGTCCCTTCACTGGATCCCCCTCCCTTTCCATATTCAGTATAAGCTTCTGTTGACAACTTTTAAAGCCCTTCATGGGCTGGCTCCTCCTTATTTATCAGACCCTCTATCTCCTCACCTTCGCTCTCAGGCCCTCCGTTCTGATAGTCAAGGTCTGCTTTCTCAGCCTAGGATTTTCAGTGTCTCGGCTCAGCTTCGTTCCTTTTCACTTGTTGGCCTTCACTCCTGGAACCTCCTTCCCCCATGAACATGGCTCATCACTTCTTTAACCAGTTTCAAAACTGAGTTGAAGATTATGCTGTTCAGGGAAGCATTCCCAGGCATTGCATGACAATTACTTGTTATTTGACATTTTTAATTTATTGCCTGCCTTATTTTATTGAACCTCTTCCTATATTGTTATGTATTATTTATATGTATTATGCTATTATTTCTTAGAATGTATGCCATGGGCAGGTTTACTTTTATGTATTTTTGTGTGTGTGTGTACCGTGCTGTGTAAATCTACACCACTATATAAATAAAGCATAATAATAATAATAATAATAATAATAATAATAATAATAGAGAAACAGAGTGATTGGCAATGAAACCAATGCTGACTGTACTCTGCAGGATTAATGCAGTATGAAGCTGCTGTAACTGCTATAGTTCAATGCTATGGAATTCTGGGATTTTTATTTTTGTGACATATTTAGCCTTCTCTGTCAGAGAGTGCTGGTGCCGCAACAAACGCACTCAGTGGCCTTGGTCACACTGTTCCATATTTGGGTTTTTGTTTTTTTAACCATGTAGTGAAAAAATTCCTAGAAAATATGCAAGCTTGCATATTTTGTAATTGATAATTTATCCTAACAAAAGTGTTGCCCACTTTTTGACTTTCAGATTTATTTTATTGTTCATGGTTGTTGTGAGATCACTAGATAAAAGGAAGGATATGCATGTTCCAAAGGGAGGAAGGGAGGCAGGAGGGCAACAATGAAAGCTCAGGAGAGTCCAAAAGCATTAACAAAAAACTAACCCACATATTCCCCAACATTTTTGCAGTTACAACAGTTCTTCTCTCAAGAGACACTCCAATTCTGTTCTTTTGAAGATGGGACCTATTTCTTTTCTCAACACTGTCTCAGAATAAAAGTTATTGGAATATGATGCAGAAAATGAGACTGAATCTATACTTTATGGAAGAAACTGAATAGCTACCCACGAGGAAGAATTTGAAACTCCCAGGGCAATAACTTGCTTTCTGAGCAACTTTGAAATCTTCTCTTTTATTTCAACTTCCACATGAGTGCCAACATGCAGAACAGTTTTTCAGTCATTCTCACAAGGGAATCATAAACTCTCATTGAGTTATCAATATTAGAAAGCTTATTCAGTTCTGAAAATATTTATCACTTAATGAGCATAAGCAACATAAAATGTTTAGGGCCTAGAGTTGAGGTCATAGACAATACTATCTCTTTTCAGGCCCCACACAGTGCTCCTGCACCATCTTATACTTATGAAAAAGGAGTCAATGTGTGTAAAAGGAATATACCCAATACCATTTATAACCTGGATTTCTAGTGTCAACGTTTTGAGCATAGATCCCTAAAAATGAAAGTTTGGGCTCTTCTTAAAGAAAATGAGCCCTATTCCTGCAGGGAGAGAGTGGAGATGTGTATTTTGGGCCATACCTGCTCATTCTTGTCACTCTTACTGAGGACTTTGGCATATGTCAGCAAAACTTCTACAGCAGGCAGCCATCTCTAATCACATAGATTCCCTGAATAATTTATAATTCTGAAAGATTTAGAAACAACTGGTTCAGGGTAACTTCAACACTTAATGAATCCTCTTACAATCAGAAATCCATATTGCATGGATTGCTATGCATTCAGTATGCTAGGTGGAAAGGCTTAAGGATGATCAAGTTGCTCAGTTTCACTCTTTCCCACAGTTGTCTTATCCAAAATTCTGATCAAAAACCTACAGGAAGAAATTTTCAGCAATCCTAGATATACTACCTTCCTTCAGATGTTTGCACTCAGTATGTAGAGGCTGGTAGCTGGGCCACAGCAACATGGCTGCTTCTCCTTCTCTTCTGGACTCTTCTTTTCCAGTGTAAAGCATAAGGAGGCTGTGGTCAAGCCACCTGTGTATATGGGTGACATCAGAGATATCTTACCCTACCTACCAGCCACTGTTGTTACATTGCTCTGCTTGGGAGGTTTTCTCAGAACTTAAGAACAATTTTTTTACAGGCTCCAGTGAGGGAGGAGGAGTAGCTGATTGTTGGCCAACCATTAAGTAATGAGACCAGACACAGGATTTGGGGTTGAAGAGGGGCCATTTTTATTGACATAAAACCTAGGTAACTGTTTGAGACCTGGGGCTGAACAAGCAAAGGGGGAAAGAACCTGGTGCAGGTTTAGCTGAGGCACAGCTGTCAACCTGTGACACCTCCCCAGACACCCTTGGACAATGTCATGCCCAGCATGGCTGAGGACTCAGAGGATGAGGGGGTTGAGCTAGAGTCCCATTTTGAGATTGAAGCTGAGCCAGGCCCTAGCTCTGCCCTGCCAGCTCAAGCAGAGTCTGTGACCTCAAGAGAATGAAAAGAACATACACTTTGAGCTCTTTGGTAGCATCCAGCAAAGTGCTCAAAGGGCACGCTTCTATCATTCAAGAAGGCTTTATGAAAAACACCAATTAATCAGCAATGCGTAATATAAACAGGTGAAGGACACCAAGCCAGTTGTCAGAGATTATCTAAGTTTGCTGGTGAAAGCAAGCTTGATCCTGACCCTCCTTGTCTTCTTGGCCTGGACCTTTGACTATCAGACTGCCTTATCATCTTGACTCTCTGGAACCCTTGATCTTGGACTGCCTGATCATCTAGTCTTGATGGAACCCTGGGCTTCAGATTGCTCAACTACTCTCTGGTTTATACCTTGGACTTGGCTTTATATTTTCTTTGTGTGCAGAAGACTTTGCAGTTTTCTTTATATTTTGTTTGAAAGTTTACAGTATCTATCAGCATTCTTGGCCACTTTCCCAGACAGGTGAAACATGAGACCCCCAAGGGCAATCAAAAGAGATTGGTTACAGTCTCAGATGGCCAACCTGGGGGGCTCCCTCCCAAGGCCTGTGACTTTATAAGAGAAAATAAACCCACAGATCAGCCCCAAGGGCAGACTCTTTCCCAAGACTCCTGGTCTCGTGTCCCATGGGGACAGTTCCAGAGTCCAACCCTCCACCACAAAGGAGGTGCCAAGGTGTATACCAATTTCATATCTTCTCCCCAACTACCTGCCATGGACAAGTCATAGCGATCAGGTAAAAGAGAAACACGAGCGGGTGCTGAACCTTTAAATAGCCTCTCTTTCACCCCTTACATGTGAAAGAGCACCCCCCCAGTCTCCTGTCATGGAGGACAACAAAATGCACCCTCTCCCACAGCACCATTCACCACACAGCTTGGGGACCAATTGTGGGGGAAGAAACCAGATTCAGCAGGAATCCATAGTTGGAAACTGCCCTAAACTGTCCCTGTAATCTCAGGAAGATTCTAAAACCAGTACTACAATACAAGGGACTGCTATTGGAATGACCTTGACCTGAGTATTTCTGAAGTCTTGCAAACCCTAGGTGAGCTTTCCAGATCAAAGACTCTATTACTTGTTCTACTGTTACAGCCAATACACGCTTCTACTATTTCAAGGATGCTAACTTAAGTAATAGGCCTATACAGTATATAATTACTAAAGCAGTGTAAAACATTTGGTAAAGAAAAGTGGGTCAGAATCATGTTAGCCTGTGAAAATAAGTATGAGATGAACCCCATTTTTTTTAATAAAAAGTTATCATCTGGTAATTATTTCAAGTTTAATTCAATGAGATAATAGTGTAGTATTATATTGTTTTTTAATATAATCTTTAGCTAAAAGTTGTTTAATTTAAATAATGAGGTGCCTTGAAAAGTTGGGAATGTGCCAAAGTAATTTCCATAAACCAACCATTCCATTTAACTGCTCATGTTTATTCAAAATTATAGGCCATTACTGTTACAATGCAGAAAAATTTAATCATTTAAAGAAGGTTTATATATATCAAGGGAAATGCAAAATTGGATTGCATCAAAGTAAAACAAGGTTTCCACAGGTCTCTCAGTAAATAAAGGACTATCAACTAGCTAAATTACTCCAGCTGGTTACATTTTATGCTGCTGCCATACTGGCACTTGGAATTTGAAAGTTGATGAGATTTCATATGAAAAATTTCCTGCCATGGCTCAGGGTTGAATTAGCTGCACTTGACACCTCACACGCGACACTGAATAACAAAAAAAGCAATCACATCCCAAATCAACTCAACTCAGCACAAAGAGAAAGTGGAACTTCAATTCCCTTCACGCTATTTCTTACATAGCACTTGTCACTTCTGACTTTAAGATGAGACTCAGGATGGAGTTCTATATATTTTTCTTATGACTTCATTCAAAGCAGGGCTGAAAATTGTTTTCATCCTTAAGCACCATTCCATATTCAAACTAACATTAGAATAAAAATGCTTATATTCAGACTTTTGCAGAACTTAATTTTTTTTGGTCCTGAATTGTTGAAACCATTATTATTATTATTATTATTATTATTATTATTATTATTATTATTATTATTAACCTTTATTTATGAAGCGCTGTAAATTTACACAGCGCTGTACATACAATCTTTTAGTTAGACGATTCCCTGCCCTCGGGCTTACAATCTTGTCAGAGCTTGGGAAAATTTGTTTATAAATAAGCACATATGGTAAACACTATACTACTATTACTACTCTCAAATCTCCCAGGTAACATATCCATTGTCCATTCCTGCTGGGAGATAATTTTCAATATTATGCAGATAAAATAGAGACACATACTTTGCCAGTGGTCTTTGGCTGAGCCATTATGATTAGATGAAATACATAAGGCTCTTCTTCAATTGCTACATTCTGTATCTATTATCCCCATAACAGTCTGTTCAACTATGCATCCAAAAC
Organism: Sceloporus undulatus; assembly: GCF_019175285.1. Lineage (NCBI taxonomy): Eukaryota > Metazoa > Chordata > Lepidosauria > Squamata > Phrynosomatidae > Sceloporus > Sceloporus undulatus. The sequence goes on from NC_056523.1 coordinate 254,898,543, forward strand.
AGGTTATATTGGAAAACCTAATATGGCACTTTTCTCCCCCCCCCCCCCCGCCCGAAACTTTAGATGTTCAGTAGAATATTTAACTTTACAGATAATTGCATTCATTTTTAATTTTAAAGTATTTATTATTAAAATATATCTAAACACACATTAACTACATTCATCTAACAATATAGAAATAGAATATACAAATACAAATAGAATAAACAAACACAAACAACCTAGACAAAAAGACAAAATCATTTTGATATGCACTTGCCAAATTCATTGACTTAAAAACACTTGTTTAATTCACTATTCTTGATTTCTGATCAACATATATTTCCCCAGTCTCAAATAGTATTTTGTCTACTAAGCTCAGTGATAAATGTTATTTAACTTTAAACTTCCCATCTCTTCTTGCAAAATTCCACAAAGGGGTCTATTCTTTGTCAATAATGTTCATGGATTGCATTCATTTTTTAAAAATGGTAGCCTCAAAGTACACTGAATAATATTTATTGCCTGGCTATATGGAAGTGGAAAGAGGGTAGGAGAAGAAGCAAAGCATAGTGCATGCCCTGGCATGTATCCTACACCAGAAATACAGGATCTAGAAATCTAGTGGGCTTCAGAATGGGACCTGAGAAACACAACATGCATGAAGATGACCACTAGCAAGAAACACCCCAACCCCTACGTATCCATGCATTTTTCATCCATGGATTCAGCCATCTGTAGCTTGACAATATTTTTTAAAAAAATCCAAAAAGCAAGCCTTGATTTTTCCCCCCATTTTATATAAGAAACACCATTTTACTATTACATTGCATATCATGGGACATGAACACCCACAGATTTTGGTATCCATGGTGTGTCCTGGAACCAAACTGCAGCTGATACCAGGGGCCCACAGTATTTCCTTTTTCTTTCTTTCTTTCATTTCTTTTTTTGTAAAAACTATATTGGCGATGGGGGACATGGAGACAATGGGAGTGGATTCAGGTTTCTCTTTTATTAACACATTTCAGCAGTATTTTTAAGATACAGATATTCTTTAATATTCTCTAAGATACAGATAGTCTTAAAACAATAGGCTGTCTTGACACATTCAGATAACCTGTGGAGAATTCAGTAACCCCTGAGAGATTTCTCACCTCCTACAACAGAAGTGCTGTTTTCCACAATGTGTACACAATGTTTCTGTGTGGAAATTGTGTTTTTTTATCTTTGTACACTATCCTGATGGGACATATGGGCTGAGTATGCCAAATCCCCTTTGTGCCTCAGTTCTATAAGACATGTTTGTTGGCTTAATACATCATTCTGCAGATGAGATTTTGGAGCAGGTTACAGTGAATAAAATCAGTACACGTGTTCATTCACGGTACTTGCTTCTTAAAGGCACTGGGAATTATCTATATTCTAAACATCTTTATCTGCCAGATAGCTTTTCATGCCGCTCATTCAACTTCACACAGCATCATTAGAATGATAAAATGGCCTAGTAATTTTATTTTTTTACACATGCACACACATACAAAACACACATGTACACTCATGCTCAAGGAATGAGGAAAGATATATACAAACATGACACTGGGACTCCTTCATGCACCAGCCCTTATCTGCTGCTGTAGGGAACTTTTGACTCTGATGTAAAAGAGATATTGTGTCCACTGGTCATTTCCCTTGACAGATTTACAGGGAAGTCAAAGGGCACATGAAGGAGACCTGAATCACTAGAGTTAGTAAAGTCTGACAGCTACATTTTCCTTAAACTGTTGAGCTCCAATATAAATCATCACCCATCACATCAAAATCATTTATTTATATCATTCTCAAAATGAAGGAGAGCAATCTACTAATAATGTCTACTCATATCAAAGTAAATCAAGAGAGAGCACATCATGTTGCTGGACATCTCGTCCATTATAGAACAAAAAAAGAAGACACGCCATTCAATATATATCAAAGTTGCTTCCTGAAATACTTGGCACATGTTGTTGTTTTTTTTGTGGTTTTTTTTGTAAAGGGATGCTGTTTAAACATTTATAACAATCCTTTTGGGATAAATTAGCAGAGAGAATTCTGAGTGTATATTGATCACAAAACCTTGGCCAGCATTTCAGACTCTACGTTTAAAGTTTGATTATTGATAATTTGTCCCAGTTTTTGACAGAAATCATGACTGTAGATATAGATATCCCATTTTTCTTAAATGTACTCCACAATAATACATGTCCAAATGGGTTAGAGTCCTAGTAATAATGATGATGATGATTATATTTATTTATAGGACACACATAGTAGAAATACTGGCTTTATGCTGAATGAAACACATTGATGAAGACAGGAATTATGGAGCAGTTGAGGGCACAAGTGAAAGTAATGTTGTCCAAAATTTGAAAAGACTGATCTGATCTGACCACTCTGACTTACAACCAACAGAATGGGGAAGTTGATGGTATTTTTAAGATGTACTTCTGCTGCTATCTTGAAGCACTATAGCCCCTATATTAATAGAGAGGTTTTAGTGCTATTTAATGACAACCCCAAGTTCTCAACATGTATTGTTATTATGAGCTGTCCAATTACCCCTGTGTTACAACAACCTGATCATAAGGTTTTCATGGCAATATGTATTAAGAGGAGGTTTGCCATTGCCTTCCTCTCAGAGTGAGAGAGTGTGATGTGCCTAAAGTCATTGGAGATTATCACACTCAGGCGGGATAGGAATGGGATCGCTCTCCCATCCTTATCCCATCCATGGGACAATGGGGGGGGGTGCCACAGCTAAGAATGCCCTCTCCTACAGCCTCACACAATATATTCTCCATTTCACCCCTTCCCATGTTTGGTTGGTGGGGACACAGGAGAGAAAGTTCTTGGTGGCTGCTCCCAGGTTTTGGAACTCCCTCCCAAAGGGAGGTTTGATTTGCCTCTTCTCTGTTGTCTTTTCACCAAAGAAGAAGGGAAAGATCTTCATGTTTAAACAGACATTCAGCCTTGGCTGATCGGGGTAAAGTGAAGGGTAATTGGGTATGCTCTTTTACTATTAATTTCATATTTAAGTGTTTTAATGGTTCTAAATTTTAAAGATTTAAAAAATAGTGATTTAACTGAATGTACTAGGAGTATGTAATGTTTTTTAACTACTGTACTTCATGCTATTTTAACTGCTCTGTTTTAATTTATATTTTAAGCTGCTTTGAATCCCTTTTGGAAGAATGGTGAGATGTAAAATAAACAAACAAATACATGTATTTCCTTGGTTGGACACAGAGGAAAGCCTTATCAGCAGACCTCAAGCTTTTCATTGAAATATATTAGGAGAAACACTCCTTTAAATATCAAGATTCCAAGCCATTTAGGTCTCTAGATATTATCATAAGCACCTAATATTCAGACCAGAAGCATAATAGCAGCCATTGCAATTCTTTAAAGAGAGACTATTCCAGTCAGCAGTTGAGATACTGCATTTTACACTGTGTGCAGCTTCTGAGTCATCTGCAAGTACAGCTCCACAGAGAGTATGATATAGTAGTCTGAGCAGGGGTTGTCAATATAACTAAGTTATGACTTAATGAATCTTTGGGCCTGTACTGAATCATCAGTACAGGCCCAAACATTAAAATGACAAACATTAAAATCTGATCGGTTTGTTTGTCGTGTGTTTGTATTCTTAGACATTGTCTTTTCCTTAACTCTGTAACTAAAAATATTCTCAGTGTGCAACAAACAATATGGTGAATGTGCAATGTGTGTCTGAACTGCATGGTTGTTCCATGACTCCCTGAATATTGTATGCACACTTCAAAAATAATGCCATTCTAAATAGTGTTAGGTATCTTAGGTATCTATCTTAGGTATCTACTGACTGATGAGTGGATATCTCTTTATTTATGTAATTCATCAAATGTTGTTGTTAACTGCCCTTGAGTCAACCTCAATTCATGGCTAACTTGTAGATGAAACATCTCCACTACCCCGTCTTCAACCTCTCTGCTCGGAGCTTGCAGTCTTAGACCTGTATCCTTACTGATTGAGTCTAACTATCTTGTGCATGGTCTTCCTCTGTTTCTGCTGCCTACCACCCTTCCCAGTATCATTGTATTTTCTAATGATTCATTTTTTCCTCATAATGTGGTCAAAGTATGACAGCCTCACTTTTGTAATCTTGCCTGCCAGGGAGAGATCTGGCTTGATCTGTTCTCGGACCCATTTGTTTGTCTTCTTGGACTTCCCTAGTATTCTCAGTACTCTCCTTCAGCGCCACATTTCAAATAAGTTGATTTTCTTTCTTTCTTTCTTTCTTTCTCTTCTTCTTCTTCTTCTCCTTCTTCTTCTTTTACTATCCATCTCTCACATCCGTACATGGTGATGGGGAATACAATGGCTTGGACAATTCTCACTTTAGTGTTCCAAGTTATGTCTTTTCATTTTAGGATTTTGTACAGTTCTTCCATAGCAGCCCTTCCCAATCCTAATCTTCTTCTAATTTCTTGACTATGGTCTCTGTTTTGATCAATATTTGAACCAATGTATGGGAACTCTTTGACTATTTCAGTTTTCTCATTGTCTAGGATGAATTCTTGTAGATCTTCCATGGTAATTTTTTTCTTAAATGTTCAGCATTAATCCCACCCTGGCACTTTTCTTCTTAGCCTTCTTCAAGTAATTGCTCCAAGTCTTTGTTAGTTTCTGCTATATCTTAGGTTGTTAATGTTCCTTCCTCCTATCCTTACTTCTCTTGCTTCTGAGTCCAGGCCTGCTCTGTGTACAATGTTTTCTGCATAGAGATTAAATAAATAGGGTAATAGTATGCAGTCTTATCTGACTCCTTTGCTGACTGGGAACCATTCTGTTTCTCGGTATCAAACATATATGACTCAAAACGCACGGGAAATATCTGAGTCGTGAATGATACAAATTCATTTTTAGGAAAACCTAGATCAGAACTCTTATGACTGTTCTTAAAAACAAAATATGACTGGCTTAAAGATCAGACAAAGCTTCTGTAAATAAATGTTTTAAGCAAGTGATAGAACTCAAAAGTGATGGTTGTTTAATACTCATTGCTTTGCCTCCTGACAAAGTTTCAAATAAAAAAAAAAATAGCTGATGGGCAAGATTTGAACCTTCCATAGATATTCACATTGATTCATATCTAGATCAGGACCAGGTGCACTTCTGTGGATGTCTCAAAGAAAGTGATCTTAAACTGCATTCTGTGCTTGTTGTTAACTATCATCAGTCTGACTCCAATTCATGGTAACCCTATCATAGGGTTTTCTTGATAAGATTTATCCACAGGACATTTGCCAATGCCTTCCTTTAAGGCTGAGAGAGTGTGACTTGTCCAAGGCTACTCAGTCATTTTCATGACTGAATAGGGATTTGAATGCTAGTCTCTCAGATTCTTAAAAGCTTATTGCATGGGCCCTGAAATGGGCCCGTTGCGTTCAAAAATGGGGGTGTGCATGGGCACACACGGAACGGGATGGGGGCTAAGAACAGAGTTTACTGCACACTGGAATGCCGCCACTGCCTCTGGGTGCTCCAATCGCGTCCTACATCTGTTCCAGAGGGCACGATTTCTGAGAACTGTTCCAAAGTGTTTTCAGAAATCGTGCCCTCTGGAACAGATGTAGGACGTGATTGGAACGCCCGGCGGCAGCGGTGGTGTTCCATTGTGGGGTAAACTCCATTGTTACGTGCGCGCCCCCGTTTTGGAATGCAACGGGCCCGTTTCAGGATCCATGCAATAAACTTCTTAGGGTGCATCTACACTTGAAATAATGCAGTTTGACACCACTTTAAATACTGTAGCTGCATCCTATGTAATCTTGGGATTTGTAGTTTTACAAGGTAAAACTATCTGCCAAATAGATAAAACCACTAATCCCAAGATTCTGTAGGACAGAGTCATGGCAGTTAAAGCGATATTGAACTGCATCATTTTGAGTGTAGTCAAACTACTGTACCACACTGGCTCCTAATGTAAATGTTATTCTGTAAACTTTGCTATTACAAGTCAGCAAAGAACAGAATGGGGTTCCCAGATTCCAGTTGTTATAAGTATATGGACACATCTCAAGGCACGCCTAATAGGGCTACTGTATTTAGCCTGTGATTTAATATTAAATTCATTGCTCTCACATGGAATTACCTTTTTTATACTTTTTGATATATTAGCTATTACTCAAATAGTATACTTGAATGTAATTATCCATCACCTTCAGTGGGCAATCATACTGTTTGTCATAGGGCTGAAAGTTATGAAATATTTCTGAGTCTAGGTGAAGTTTTTAATGTGCAGTCACTCTCTTTTACTGACAAAATTTTACAGTAGTTCAAGTGACATAATCTTTGATTTGTCAGCCTCCTATTTCTCTCTGCAGCTTCCTTCCCTCCTTTTCCTAATCACTTAAAGATCTGTTAGGTGGGAAAATACAAAATAGATGTACAATATATTTTATGGATAGTACCAAGAATGGTCCATTTGGATGTACCCTTGCTGCAATTTCAAGATACTCATAGGATTTGGAAAAAAAAATCTGGCTGGTGGCTCCCTTATCGTGTCAGAAGCTGCAGGATTTTTATAGTGTTTGGTGCTCAAGTAATGCATATATAACAGCTTTGCAAAGTGTGTAATTAATCCCAGTAACATGCTGAGATTTAAAATGCCACTGAAATGAAGCTCATGCTGCTCTTCTGGTGAGTTAAGTTAAATCTTGAGGCATTTTCTTAGGGGAGGATTAATTCTAGCTTTCTATCTTCCTTTTCTTTTCTCTCTGTCATTCTCAATTTTTCTCATAGCAATGGCCAAATCAGTCTTGTCCCAGGTACTTGGCTGCTGATAAATAGGCTGACATCCTTTTATTGAACTACATGTATGTAAGTCCCTTTTTGAATGAGATTCCCCCTTGCACTTGATCCAGAAACATTCCATGGCCATCAGCTGCCACCACAGGAGAGGGGACGGTGGGGATCTGTGCATGCATCCATGTTACCATGACTGTGCATATGGCACAACCATTAGAGTGGTTAAATGCCTGTACTGCAGCCACTCACTCAAAACCACAAGGTTGTGAGTTCAAGACCAACAAAGGGGCTCAAGCTTGACTCAGGCTTGCATCCTTCCGAGGTCGCTAAAAGGAGTACCCAGGTTGTTGGGGGCAAATTAGCTTAGAGTTGTATACCGCTTAAACACTGCTTAGGTAGTATGAAGCGGTATATATGAGACAAGGTAGAGTGATTTTTGGAATCCTTCGTGGAGGGGTCTGGAATGGAACCCCCATGGATACAAAGAGCTGGCTGTATAATGTAAAGCATGACCACGTAATATCAATAAGACTTCAGGAAAAAAAGCCATCAATATAACCATAATGCTCCAACAACAGAGGTAGAAAAGGGGGGGGAAAGTGAATGAATGTAGGCTGGAATCCAAGAAGAAATTAACACCAAAAGAGAACATGTTAATAATCATAGGTTAATGTAATGCAAAAGAAAAAAAACAGAGCAGAACCAAACATTGTAAGAGAAATTGGCCTAGAATCAAGAAATGAAGCAGTGGAGCAACTGATTGATTTGTATGATACCAACAATTTGTTCATTGCAAACACAGGCAATTAAATAGACAAATGTATACATGAACATCACCTGAAGGCCTATATAGAAATCAAAACTACAAGCAGAAGAAGGGAAAGTTTCATCCTCATCTGCCAAAACAAGATCAGGGACAGATTGTGACACAGATAAAAAAAGTGCTAATATCAGAATTTAGAGTAAAACTAAAGAAGAGCAATAAAACAATCATCTGAAAAGTACTACCTGAAAAATCTGTCTTTAGAATTTAAAGATAATGCTGAAAAACAGATTTGCAGTACAAAGTCTAATTGACTAGAAGCCTGAAGAACTCTGGACCAAAGCCTGCACCATTATCAGGGAAGAATGTAAAAGTGCACTATATACAGCCAAAAAGAAAGAAAAGCTTTATTATATGACAGATGAAATTCTTCAAGCAGTTAAGGACAGAGTAGAAGCAACATTAAAAAGTGATAGAAATACATTCTCTGAAGATGCCAGCCACAGTTGCTGGCGAAATGTCAGGAATAAACTCTTCTAGAACATGGCCACATAGCCCAAAAACCCAACAAAAAACTAATTAATAGGAATACAGTTAGAACTATGAATGCAACTATTCAGAAACCTGCACACAGGTATAAAATGAACTATTTTAACAACCAATGCAGAGAAACAGATGACGACAACCAAAAATGTAGAACAAGAGATGACTTCCACAAGATCTGAGAAAGCAAAGAAAAATGTAAACCAAGAAAGGGATGTGAGAAGTACCAGATGTCCAAGCTGGCTTCAGAAAAAGAAGAAGCACTTCGTGATATATACACCATCGTAACACGTCATATTACTTTCTCTCCCCCTATATTCCCCTTATTTTGGTATAAGGTACAGCTTAAATATTGAAAGAAGGGAATATTGAAACATGAAAATTTTATCTCTAAATATTAAAGGGCTGAACTCTCCCCAAAAGAGAAAAAGAACTTTCATATTTTTAGAGAAGCAACACGCAGACATTGTATGTCTACAAGAAACCCGAATAAGGAAGAAAGATTCAAGACTAATTAAAAATGAGAAATTAGGTAAAGAATATTTATGCGCAATTGACAAAGCCAAACGAGGGATAATCATATACATCAAGAATCATTTAGAATCCAAACAAGTTATATGTGATTCAGAGGGTTATTATTTAGGGGTCGAAATTAATTGGAATGGGGAAAAAATCTTGATACTGGGGATATATGGACCACAAGAAGGGAAAAGTAAATTCTTTAAAAAAATGAAGAAAAAAGTGGAAGAGCTAGAGTATACAAACGTAATCATGATGGGAGACTTTAATGGGGTGATTGATCCCCAGAGAGATAGATTCTCAGGGGAAAAAATAAAAGAAAGACAAGGGAAACTACCTCAAACATTCTTTGATCTTATTGATGAATGGAATTTGTTAGAAATTTGGAGACATTTGTATGTAAATCAAACGAATTATACTTTCTATTCTGAAAGACATGAATCACTTTCTAGAATCGATATGTTTTTTGTATCCAATTCTTTAATTAGTAAAGTGGAAAAAATGGAAATTTTAAACAGAAAAATTTCGGATCACAACCCAATTGAACTAAAACTAAAAGAGGCTTATAGGAAATTTAATTGGTATTTGAATGAAGAACTGTTAAAAAATAAAGAAATTGTTAGTGAAGCTAAAGAAATGATGAGAAATTATTTTAAGGAAAATTTGGATAATGAGGTCAAATTACCCATTGTATGGGATGCAGCTAAAGCTGTTTTTAGAGGCTTCTTCACACAGCAAAACATTAAAAATCAGAAAGAAAGGAAACAAAAGACTAATCTACTAAATAAACTATTAAAAGAAAAGGAAGAAAACCTAACTAAACACCCAGGTAATAAGAAAATACAAAATGAGATTAAAGCTCTATAGAAACAATTAGAATCACTTACTACTGAAGAATTGGGGAGAAAATTAAAATTGGTTAAACAAAATTTCTTTGAGCAAGCAAACAAGACAGGTAGATGGTTATCACACAGATTAAGAAAAGAAAAACAGAGAAGGACAATTTGTAGAATTAGGAGAGGGGAAGAAATGGCAACAAAGCAGGAGGAAATAAAAGGAATATTTAGAGAATTCTATCAAAATTTATATGCAGAAAAAAGTAGTTGAACATGGGAAATTTGAGGACTATCTTCAAAACTGCAATATTCAACCCATTTCGGAGGAGATGAGACAGAAACTTAATCAACCCATAACTAATCTGGAAGTCGAAGAAGCCATTCAACATTCCAAAATAGGGAAAGCACCAGGAAATGATGGGTTAACGAATTTATTTTATAAAACGTTTAAAGATGAAGTGGTTGAAACCCTCCAAACAATTATGAACGATGCAATATTAGAAAATATACCTCCTTCTTGGAAAGAAGCGGAAATAACTCTAATCCCCAAAGAAAATAAAGATTTGGAAGACCCTTCGAATTATAGACCAATATCTCTCTTGAATTGTGATTACAAAATTTTTGCTTATGTATTATCAAAAAGGCTAAAGAATTGTTTGAAGGACACAATTGGGTTGGAACAAAGAGGTTTTTTACCTCAAAGATTTATCAGAGATAACACGAGACTTTTACTAGATGTACTGGAATATTATGATAAACATAATGATAAAAAATTGGGCTTGTTCTTCTTAGATTTGGAAAAGGCCTTTGACTCTGTGAATTGGGATACTTTACTAAAAACACTGAATGTATTTGGAGTAGGTGACAACTTCTTGAATTGGGTAAAAAAGATTTATAGTAACCAGAGAGCTCAAATTAGAATTAATGGAGAGAAAACAGATTTTATCGAGATCCAAAGAGGTACAAGACAGGGGTGCCCCCTATCCCCCTTATTATTCTTAATGGTGATAGAAATTTTGATTAAAAAGACCATTGGGATTAAAGAAATCGAGGGATTAAAATTGAAAAGAAACAATTATAAGATTAGGGCATTTGCGGATGATATTATTTTGTTTAGTGAGAATCCAAATGAAAATATTGGGAGAATTGTAGAAATATTGGATAAATTTGGTGAAGTGTCAGGATGCAAGCTGAATAAAGGTAAATCGGGAATCTTGACTAAAAACATGAACAGGGAAGAACAGACAAGATTAGAGAAAGAATCCGGTATTCAAGTTGTTAAGAAGACCAATTACTTAGGATTGCAAATAAGTAATAAAACAGTGGAACTATTCGAAAACAATTATAAAAAAATATGGAGTAACATAAAAAAAGACTTGATTAGATGGAACAAACTGCAATTATCCCTTATGGGGAGAATAGAAACAATAAAAATGATGGTGCTTCCAAAGATTCTATATCTGTTCCAGACTTTGCCAATCATTATATCTAATAAAACCTTTAGAGAATGGGATAAAGATTTATCTCAATTCATTTGGAGAGGATGTAAACCAAGAATTAAATTCAAATTGCTGCAGGATGTGAAAGAAAGGGGTGGACTAAATTTACCAAATTTGAGGTTGTATTATGAAGCCTGTTGTCTGCTATGGATTAGAGATTGGATTATGTTGGAAAACGATATACTGTTGGATGTGGAATCAGACGGGATATTTTATGGTTGGCATGCCTATTTGATTTATGGGAAAGAGAAACAAAATAAATCTTTCAAAACTCATTGTATAAGAGGTTCATTAATTAAAGTCTGGAACAGATACAAAGATAGGGCAATTCCAAAAATACCAGGATGGATTTCACCGCAAGAAGCTTTCCATAGAAAAGAGATGATAAAAGAAGGGGATTGGATCAGATATAGTGATATCATTGATAAAGGGAAAATGGAAATTAAAATGAAACCTAAGGAACAACTGAATAAAGAAGGGTGGAATATCAATTGGTTCGCTTACAAGCAATTACAAGAAAGATTCCGAGAGGATAGAAAGACGTATGGGTTCGCTTTCACACGGGATAAGTCAGCACTTATACAAACTTTATTGGAAAACAATGAAAAAGTGATTGGGAAAATATATAAATTATTGCTAAGTTGGGATTTGGAAGAAGAGGTTGTGAAACAGCAGATGGTTATATGGGCAAATAATATTGGGCATTCTATAAATTTGAACCAATGGGAAAGAACATGGAAAAATAACTTCAAACTTACAGTCTCTCAACATTTAAGAGAAAACTTTTATAAAATGTTTTTCCGGTGGTATTTAACCCCGGTTAAGGTTGCAAAAATGTCCAAAAACTCAAATAACAAATGTTGGAAGTGTAAGAAGGAGATTGGGACCTTCTACCATTGTTGGTGGACATGCAAATTTGCCAAAAACTATTGGAAAGATATCAATGATCAAATTAATTTAATTATGGGAAGAGAGATAAAACATAAGCCGGAATGTTTTTTACTGGGAATATTTGAAGAGGATATAAAAGGGAGAGAGGAAAAAATGTTGTATTACATGGTTGTTATAGCAAGGATATGTTATGCGCAACATTGGAAGTGTCAGACAAACCCGACGGTTGAAGACTGGATCTATAAACTGTACGAAGGAGTAGAAATGGACAGACTGACACAGTTTATGAAAGATAGATCTAAAGACCCAGTTAAAGAAGATTGGGAGGGGTTTTTCAAATTTTTGGAATCCAAATGGGGCAAAATGGCTACATGTTTTGTATGAGATACTTATATGGATAAGCTGTTTATTTAAAGATATAGATTTACAGAGGACTGAAGTTTTAAGACTGTGTACATGATAATATACATGGCAATTTAGGGTAAGTGGATCTAGGTTAATATATTTTTGTGATTTAAGAAAGGCAATATTAATCAATAATAGAACACATACTGGTGAAAGGAAGTCAGTTTATGTGTGTATGTAAGTGAGAATGGGAAGGGTAGACCCAGATGAGACTGAAGGGAATGTAAGAGGAAAATGGAATGATAAGGAGTTAGTAGTTGAGAAAGAAGAAGAAAGTGAAGAAGATTAGAGTAAGTAGTTAAAAGAAGCTAGGAGAGTTGAGGAAGAGGAAGCGAGAGAGTTAAGAAGGAAGATTAGGGTAGGATAGATAGTTGAGGGTTAATAGGTAAGAGGGTTGGTATAAAATTTAAGAAGGTTTTCCTCCGGCAAATTATTATGAATGTATAAGAATGAGATGGTTTTTTTTATTGTTGTTTTTTTTGTTTTGTTTTCTTTCTATGTTTACTTGTTTGATGTTTTGTATGATGTTTATTTATTATGTAGTTGATTGTAAACTTATTTATGTACAATACACAACTGTTTTAATAATAAAATTTATTTTTAAAAAAAAGAAAAAGAAGAAGCACTAGGTGTCCTATTGCAAATATAAACTAGATAATGGACTGCACTGAAGTATTTCTGAACAAGATCAGACTGTGCTTTATAGACTATAGCAAAGTGTTTGATTGTGTAGACCACAAAAAAGCTATAAGTAGCTTTATAAGAAACTGGTGTGTTTTATTATCCTGATGTATACTCAATATTCAGGACAAGAGGGCACCATCAGGACAGAAAGTGGAGGAACAGAATGGTTTTCAATTGTTAAGGGCATTATGAAGGCTGAATTCTATTACTATATCTTTTTAATTTGTGAGAGCCAGCATGGTGTAGTTGTTTGAGCACTGGACTAGGGACTTTTGAGACCAGAGTTCAGATTCTTGCTCAGTCATAGAAGCTCTCTCTTCCCAAAGGAAGAGGAAAGCAACCCTCCTCTGAACAAATCTTGCCAGAAAAACCCCACGATACACTAGATAATGGAGTGATAATGGAGCTGGAAACAACTTGAAGTCACACAACAAGAACAATTTATCTTGTACACTGAACATTTATCATGTACAATGAACACCAGAGGAAGGTGGTGTGAAAATTGGAGGAAAGAATATAAACAATTTAAGAGAAGGAGGTGGAGGTGGTAGATACTGCTAGTAGTGAATAGCAAAGACATGAGGGAGAGAGAGGCAGGCTAGCTCCAACAGGCCTGCCTGGAAGAAGAGAAGCCCTCTCTTCATCCACCATCTTGAGGGAGAGGAAGGCAGGCTAGCTCCACCAGGCCTGCCTGGAAGAAGATTAACCATCCATTAAGAAGCCAAGCCTCCCCTCCAGTCCATCTCCCCTGATCCAGGCCTCGGAGGTAGAGAAGAACTGCTGGCCCTCATCCCCTTCTCCACCACTACTACTTTCTCCTTTTATGTCGTGTCTTTTTAGATTGTAAGCCTGAGGGCAGGGAACCATCTAATGAAAAAGATTGTATTTACAGCACTGTGTAAATTTACAGCGCTTTATAAATAAAGGTTAATAATAATAATAATAATAATAATAATTGAAATGACTGCTAAAGAAAGTAAAGGAAGAAAGTGGAAATATAGGAAACAGTATTTTGATCAGGAAGAAACTTAAGAAACTATATTTTCTGCATGGAAAACAATATTTCAATGCAAAAATATTTAATTTTTGTTCAAAAAATGCTGTTTTCTGTGCAGAATATGTTGTTTTCTATGGACATGAGACGTGTGTGAATTTTACACAGACCAAATCCCCAATCACAAAATCTTTTCCCCATAGAAAACAACACTCTCTAGGGAATGTTCAGCCTTGATTTGCTCTAGGACCCATTTGTTTGTTGACAGTCCATGTTATCCAAAGAACTGATTATGGTATTCAGTGATATATTTTTACATTTTGCACAACCATGTGAGATTTTTGGACAGAGTAAGTCCTGAATTGTGTATAGGGCTTGTTTCACAGCAGGAAGAAAATTGTTAAAATTATTCATTGCCTCCCTCAAAAAGAAACTTAGGGCCCGAACACACAGGCCAAAATACAGCTGCTTCGGGTCACTTTGGAGTTATGCCATGTTCCAGTAATAAGGTCTGGAGAGTGAAGCTTTGCCACAGCTTTCTGGCCTCTTAAGATGTGTGTATCATTTAAACAGCATACTCCAAAATGACCTGAAGCAGCTTTATTTTGGACTGTCTGTTCAGGCCCAAAGTTAAGAATTGCATCCCTGTTTTGGAGATAAGGTTACAGCCCACATTCTCTGAATTGTAAGTTTTATCATGGCCTGAAAGAATAAGGCTTGTAACTAGCCACACTGATTCAGGATAGAATCCATCTGGTGGTATCTTTTAGAAAAAGCCAGAACATTAAATAAATAAAAAAATATTCTTTAACTTCCATTACATCAGAGTTCTAGACAGGTACCACCTGCGTTGGAAGGATAAGCAGACCCACACCAGCATCCAACTATTCAACCAGCCATTTTTTGTTATTGCTACCGCATATTGGATGTCATATGCCTCTCTAGGCTATGACAATCATAGATTTAGCAATGCCAGAATGGTGATAACACAACAAATAGATTTCATTCACAAATCCCTGCAGAGTGATAAGGAAGCCTCTCCATCTGAATATTTCCTGGGCACAGAGCAAATAAAATATACCAATCAATGAAAGATACACCTGTTATTTGAATCAGGTAACAACACCATCAGAGTTCTTTTGATTTTTCTCCAGCATAATATAATATTCAAAATACACACAGAGAGAGAAAAAGAGACCACATACACATGGAGAAGAGGAATGGAAGAGGGAAAGTCAAACCTTTCATTCAACTAAGATTACTTTTCTTCAGTTATGTATGTTCCATGTGGAGAAACAAAATAAAGAAAAGTTATCTTTATTTTATGTGCATCTCAATTACTTACAAGTAAACATGAACTGGGGAGTTATCAGCTGAAGAGTAAACTAGCTAGGAAACATGTTTACATATCACTCAAACCTTGGTATATCAATCAATACAATTTATTGAGTAGCCCAAGGGCCGTTTCAAAATACTAGTAACATAATAAAAAGCAGTATCACACAGCTATATATAAAATGTAAATACAGTGCACTAGGTGTAATAACCTTGGTATATGTTTTATTTATATCAGCAGTAGTGCCACATAACTAATACAGAGTGAGGATGATCTTTGCTCATTATATTGCCTTGATTAAAACACAATTCTCTAAGCTCCTTCTTTATACATCTGGAATGCAGTCTCCTCATCAGAAGTACAAACATCAATAATCTGTGACTCTTAGTCTGTCCCTCAAAATGCTTCAAGCCCTGTCAATAGGACACAAAGGACCAAGCTGCGCATGATGTGAACTGCCTATATGCAACGGATTTCCACACTTTATGATATGTAGTAGATAGCTTGAGGGAAGCCTAAGCAGTCTTGCTAAGAATTGACACTTCCTCTGAAAACAGCCGCCGTGGAAAAACATTTTTGTCAGAATTGTCCAGTCTTGTTGTTCCAAGTCTTCTTAGTCTTCCCGGAAGCTGCTGTTTGTGGGGATGTCAGTGAAATAACTACAGAATCTGGAGGTCCCACATCTTCCCTGGAGTTATCGCACTGGCCATGAAACGGGCCCAGTGTATTCTAAAACGTGCACGGGCACGCACAGAACAGGATGGGGCTAAGAACCCTATTTTACCGCATGCCGGAACACTGCCTTTGCCGCCGGGTGTTCCAATTGCATCCCTGTTCCGTTCCAGAGGGCGCCATTTCTGAGAACACTTTAGAAACAGTTCTCAAAAATGGCGCCCTTTGGAACGAAATGGGGATGCAATTGGAATGCCTGGCGGCAAAGGCAGCATTCCAGCGTGCAGTAAAATAGGGTTCTTAGCCTCATCCCATCCTGTGCATGCCCGCACATGTTTTAGAACGCACTGGGCCCATTTTAGGGCCAGTGCGATAAACTTCCCTGTTTCAGAAGGGAGCCATCCTTCTGATATTGGCCTGTCTTGGCTCAGCAGTATCTGTGGCCAGCTGGGAAACACTCATTGGCCTTCAAATGTATGGAGATACGTATTTATATATATGACCATGTGAAATAATGGCCATAATCCTATTGCTGGCATACTCAGGCATAAATCATACAATGCAGATAGAGTGACTTTTTCTTTTCTTTTGGACAATACAGAACAAATGTATTCTGCTGATGATGGAAAAACCAATGTGAAATAATAGACCCAGAGTACCGTTTCAATGTTTATCACACATTGCACATTGCATATGTATAAGTAAGGTCATAGGTCTACATATTCACTGTTTCTCATATGTTCCACTATGGTAGTACAGGGATTGCATAGCACTAGTGTAGAATAATTCTTGAGGTGATGTAGAAAGCATAATTCATGAGGTGAGGTTCTTTCTCCCCCCCCCTTTTTTTTTTTTTTTTTTTTGCAAGAGGTCTCAAGAGGCATGAAAAGCTAATTTTGTCAGGATGGTTCATTGCAAACCACATTCTTTCCCATTTCTATGTTCAGTTGAAAGAAGGCAAGGTGACCTTTCTAAAGGATCCTCTCCTGTGCATAAAGAGAAAGCAAGCTTTACAGCCTCAAGCCATGCCTTTTGGAAAGTGGGCTGACAAGAACTCTTCCTACAGCTTTTGTGAGCTGATAAGACTTTTCTGAGATCACCAAATCACATTCAAAAGGAAGAAGCTCATTCAAGCTATTTCATTGTGTATATTTCTGCACACGTGAAAACAAATTTTAGTTCCATTATCCATAGGTAAACACAACCTTGGGTTTTGCAGACACAACCATGAAATTCAGACTAAGTCATACATCTAAGATTAAACATTTCCAGAGGCCTACATATAACTCATTCTGCAAAGGGCAGAAAATAGATATGCAATGAAAACTCCGGCTCAAATCCCAGAAGCCTCTGGGTCATGGCTCTGTTTATCCAAAATATCCCCACAATATGATAGCAAGTGCTTCCTGAATATCAATGTATAAACATTGTGGATTGGGACTATCTTGCCCTAAGGCTAAAGTTAAGCAGTACACAGTGTGCCATCAAAACATACTTACAAGGGAGCAGGTGCTGCTGTTACATTCTAAGGCTGTGGTTCTATATAACTTCAGTGTAGCCTAAATATCTGCTGGTGGAGTTGTTTTACACAGCCACTGAACTGAATAACAATATAGTGCAATATGTATGGCTCAAAGATCAGTCTGTATGGTTGATAATCTATTGTGTAATTGGACGCCATGCCCTGACTCTGTCCCCAGGTTGGCCTTAATGGCCGGTCTGGACAGGGCCTGTCACCTGTGTCATCCAAAGAAAAGAGGGAGGAAAAATTACCAAGAAAATGTAAACACAATATATATGAGTTCTAGATGTGAATGAGTTTCAGTGTCTCACTCTCTGCAATGCTAGAAAATTGGAGACTGGAGCAAATGGCATGGTGGGGGGGAGGGTTACTAATCTTCTTTTTCCTCTGCGTAGCTACACTCCTGGTCCTCCCCCAACATTCGCTGTCCATGTTATCAGGCCCAACTTCAAGGAAACAAGAGCTTAAGTAGCTTAAGGCATCATCAATAAATAAGTGGAAGGGGGGTGTTCAAAAGATGTATCAGATTTTTTCTGGAAGAAAAAGGAAAGAAATAAAGCTAAAATAAGCACACAGTTCACTAGAAGATATTGCCTCTATACATTTTCTTTGCTCATCATGCATTGCAATTACACAACTATACAGACTGACCTTTGATCCATACTCTCTAAAAAGCTATACATGATGAAGAGGCATTGGCCTTAAACTTTCCATACCACCTATTGACATTAACTAATAACCCACAGCATGACAAAGTTATTTTTAATGCTCAGGAAACCCCTTCTGAATGGATATAGACAGCCATGAGACTACCGTCAGTTTCCCCCCCCCCCACTTCAGACAGTATTAATCTATGCAGAAATATATGTGATTTTTCTGCACTGAAATATGTTCTCTCCACAGGGGGAAATGTGTATTTCTTTAAGAGAGACTATTCCAGTCAGCACAGGTTTTATGCACAGAAAATGTATTTCTGCATAAGAAAAAAGCACAAAGAGTGATTGCCTGCATGGTTGAAGAAGTGAAAGATGCACATAGCTACTCAGTTCTCACAAATAGAAACATGACTGGCCCAACGCAATGCTGGCCAGTTACTTTATACATAACCTATATGGCAAAACCATAATAGCAACTGAACTGAAGAATGAAAACAAGGACTGAGACCTTACCTTCTGAGGTGTCAAAGGAAAGGGCAACACAGATCAAAGAGTGAGTCTTTTTCTTTAACATTTCAAAAGGAAAGTTCCCCCCTTTCCTCTTGCTATTATGATTTGTCCTATACAAGATTTCCCTCCCCCTCAAAAAAAAATTATGTTGGGGCAACAGAAAATGAGACATTGCAATGAGAAATTACTGTTCTGTACTATTGGCCCTTGGTATTTGCTGGGGTTTGGTTCCAGGACTCCCTGAGGATACCAAAATCCGTGGATGCTCAACTCCCACTAAATACTGTACAATGTCATATTGAAATGGTGCTCCTTATATAAAATGGCAAAGTTTGCTTTTGGAATGTATATTATTTTCCAGGCTTTGAATGGTTGAATATGTGGATTAAAAAAATCTGTGAATACAGATGGCCACCTGTAAATTAAATGGGAAATGGATCAGATTTTCATTGTATGCCTTGCTTTCTCATTTTCTTAAGCAGGAGAATTGTAACTCCACAGAAGTTGAATAGCTCAATGCATGTCCACATCATAGTGTATATTCATATTGTTAAAGAATTGTAAATTGTCAGCATTTCAGCATGAGGTTGTAAAACAACATTTTTTAAACTGAGGCATATTTACAGTAGATGATTCTACTGATCTGAAAGAATGGAGAATTGCTAATGGGTGACAGAGAGAAAGCAGAATTGTTCTTTGCTATAACCTTCTCAGAATATGAAAACAGCTTTGCCGTGGGAAGATAGAACACATGAATATAGGTAAAGAGGTGCCAGGGGAAAACTAGTATTTTAAATGAATTCATCTCTCCAGAGTCAGATAAACCAGATCCATTGATATTTTAAAAAACAAAACAAAAACTGCCGGGTGCAATCTCAGACCATCTCTCTATAATTCTGAGAATTCTTGGAGAACAGGGGAAGATCCTGAAGACTGCAAATAGACCAATATTGTCTCCACCTTTAAAAGGGGGAAAGAAAATGATCTGGGCAATTACTAACCAATCAGCTTGATATAATTATGAGGAAAGGTTCTAGAAGTCTCTAAAAAACAACTAATGCCACATGAATCCTCTCTCTTTTTGGTGGAGTTATAGCTCAGTGGAGCAGGAGATTGATGCAGATGTTGTGTAGGTTTTTGACATAGTCCCCTATATATATTCTACAGGTCATATGAGTAAATAAATATTAGGTAGATCTGTAGCTAGTTAACGCTGTATCCCAGGAGTGCTCACTAATGGTTCCTTGTTTTCCTGAAGAAAAGTGACAAGTGGGGTATTGCAGAGTCCCAGTGTTGTTTAACATGGCTATAAATTACTTGGATGCAGAAATAGAGGGTTATTTATCAAATTTGCTGATGACAGCAAACTGGGAGGCCTCATTCACACTTCAGAAGACAGAAATAGAATTCAAAATGACTTTGAAGGATTGGAAAGTTGAGCCAAAATAGAATGAAAATTTACAAGGATAAATGTAAGGCAGGAAAATTCAGACACAGAAGTATAGGATGGTATGCCACCTGACTTGATAGTAGCATGTGTGAAAAGGATTGCAGGTTTCACTAGTCCATAAGCTAAACGTGATTCAACAGTGCAATATGGGTGTAAAACAACGCTAACAGAATTTTAGATTTAACCAACAGAGCAATACTGTCCAGATCAAGGAAAAAACAGTACCATTTTATCATGCTATGGATAAACTGCACCTATCCAGTAATAAAGATATCAACTAGCTGGAACATGTGCATAGAAAAACAACTGAGATGGTAAAAGGTCTAGAAGCCAATCTCTATGAGGAGTGACTGAGGACGCACGGCATGTTTAGTCTGGAAAAAAGGAAACTGAGATATATATGGTAATCACCTGTAAATATACATATGGTAATCAGCTGTAAATATATGAGGAACTGTCATACAGAAGATGGGGCACGTTTGTTTTTAGTTACTCCAGAGTGTTGGATTCAGACCGATGGATTCAAATGATGAGAAAAGAGATTTTGAGGAAGAACCTGCTGATAGTAAGAATGAATTATCCAGGAAGATCATTTCTTAGGGATCTGCTATTTAAACGTGTTTAAACTGATTTTAAATCATATGGCTTTAATAGATAAACTGTTTAATATATTTTAATCTTTTAAAACTATTTATTTTTTATTGTTTTAAACTGATTTTATTGTAAGGCACTATGAGATCTTTGGATAAAGGGTGGGATAGAAATATTTAAACAAATAAATTCCTGTTGAAATGTGGCCTTTGGTGTCTTTTTGTAAAGTTATTTGATAGTACAGGTTGGGAATCCTCTAGGCAGTCTAGAAATGTGCTCCTGCAGTTGGAAACACTGTCAGAATAAAAGTTGTATAAATTGTCATGACTATGCAGTCAATAGCTTTTAAAATTGTTCTGATGTATTAAAAAAAAAGCAAATATTTCAGGTGTCTACTAGCAAAATACCTGAAATTACCTGTCTGAAATACAACTGGGTTAATTCTATCTTTAGAGTTCACTACAGTATGGAGTTTATCAGACAGGGACAATTGGAAGTATAAATGGGGATTATCCCATGCAAATCATGCATTCACTATTAATATTTTCACACCAAGTTGTGATTAAATGGCCATTATCCTGGGAATATCCTGTGAAAATTGTGCAAATATGATAGAGGAACTTCCTGACAATAAGGGCTGTTCGACAGTGGAACACACTTCCTCAGAGAGTGGTGGAGTCTCCCTCCTTGGAGGTCTTCAAACAGAGGCTGGATGGCCATCTGTCGGTGATGCTTTGATGAGAGTTCCTGCATAGCAGGGGGTTGGACTGGATGGCCCTTGTGGTCTCTTCCAACTCTATGATTCTATGATAAAAGTTTTCACATGACGCCACACTGAAAGGTGATTAAAGTGCCATTAACAGTGAATAACCAGGAAATAAACAACAACAAATCATTCACAGGATTTTCCCTTGAATGATTGGTTGCTGTTTATTGCCTGGCTATTCTCTGGTTATTTCCAGGCTAATGACTCTTGTGTGTGAAAATCTTAATTTCGTTTTAATTGCAATAGCATGATTTTCATGGGATAATCCCCATTTAAACTTCCAAGCTCCTCCCATGTGATAAACTCTTATGTTCTCCAATTTTAATGTATATGCATTTTTAAAAAGGTACAAGAAGCTGTGTCTACAAGAGGTTATATCTATGATCCAATGGTGATCTAGAATTCTACACATACACAGGTTCTAAGGGGGGAAAAGAGCAAGCTTACTCTTCTTTGTAAAAATATATAGAAATATTTGCCTTAGAAATTATTGGTTCATAGTCAAACCCATGGAGGAAAGAGAGAAGATAATGCCCACTGAAATTTGTGCAAGAAGAGAATGGGTGTGGTAAAAGCAAACAGAAAATCTTCAAACATGTAAACTAGCAGTTAGTGATAAGTACGTAACAGTTGCTAACTTTAACAGAATCCAAGGACACCTATAATAGAGCAGCACCACATTTATTGGGACAACTCCAAAGGGACAGCTGGATCATGAGGGAAGTTACTTTTCTGTTGCTAATTAAGTCAATCCCAACTCATGGTGACCCTGTGGATGAGACAACTCCAAGACCACCTGTCCCCATTGCTCTGCTTAGTTCCAGCAAATTCAGACACATGACCTCTCTGATTAATTCTATCCATCTGATATGCAGTCTTCATCTCTCTTTCTATTACCACCTACCTTGCCTAGCATTATTGTCTTTTCTAATGAGTCGTGCCTTCTCATGTTGTGTTCAAAATATGACAGCCTCCGTTTGATCATCTTGGCTTCCAGGGAGATTTCAGGCTTCATCTCTTCAAGGACCCATTTGTCTGTCTTTTTGGCACTGTATCCTCAGCACTCTTCTCCAGCACTACATCTCAAATGGGTTGGTATTCTTGATCAGCTTTCTTGATCAGCTTTCTGCATGATCCAGCTCTCATACGGAGAATACAGTGGTATGGACAATTTCAACTTTGGTCTCAGTCGTAATATTACCTATCTATTATGGCCTTTTGTCTCCAGTCCTCACATGGCCAAGAAGCTAAGTGGCCTCTTGCTTGCACTGAGATCCTTCAATACCATTTCAACTGACAACAGAGTAGCATTTGAGAAAAAAAAATGTAGGCCTGTGTCTCTAACATTGTCACCTTCCTTCTTCTGTATGACTTTTTTAAAAAATTGCCTGATGAAGGAGCCATGAAGCTCTGAAACCTGCATGGTACATTTTATGCTTTGGAGTTGACCTAATAAAAATATTGTTGCTTTGTCGATTTTGGATTTTGTTATATTCTGCTGCATGGCCAGCATGGATATGTTTTATGAGTATGTTTAATATTAACTTTAAAAAATCAGAGTTCAAATTGGGTCTTGAAAAATCCAGATCAAAAAGCCTGGAAATAAATTACTGAATCAAATCAGAGGTCTGATTCAGTTCTACCTATGCCATACCTAGGTAGAAATAAAGCATGCCTTGTCTGATCCCTCCTCAACTAGTGGCTTTTTTCTTTATTTTTATTTTTAAGTATATTTTAGACAAACCTTTTTGGCAATGTGCACAGAGAAAATTCACTTCAGAACATACTTTGGTGTTTCAGATGTTGGGTGAAACAGATAGAGGGCTGTTTTGTTTTGGCCTGCATCAAGAAAAAGCTCCTTTTTTAACCTGAGATAAGAATGTCACAAAGATATTCTGAAACTTCATGTGTTCTTCTGCCCTTACAACCTATGCAACCTATGGGAAAAGGTCTGTCTTTATAGAATTGCATTGAAGTAAAAAATAGCTTGAACACCTGAAAAACACTTGATGTGAAATAAAAGCCCACCTTCTTCTAGGACCAAGTACCCCAAGAAGTCCTTGAACACACCCACACATACTCAGACACACACACTTATTTTTCATGCCTCTTCAACACTGTCTCCACTGAATCCCAAGGGGAGGAAATAAAGGCTCTGAAAGCACATATGTTGGGATTTTGTCTGAAGTGGATGGGCACTTACAAAGTGAAGATGTGATGTTAGCACACTCACCTCGCTTGCAGATAAGTATCCACATGAACTGGACCTTCTGATTGATTCTTAAAAGTTCTTAAATAAAACTTTCAAGAAAGTCAACTTTAAAGATTAAGCTACATATTGTGCCTACAACAACAGCAACAACAACAACAACAAAACCAAAGGAAATACTAAAAAAATGGTCTGAACAGGAATGAATTTGTGAATTTAGATAACTTCTTCAAAAGCAGTCAGGAAAAAAAATTACACTCTGTACCAACCAAATAGATAAAGTGACTCTCAAAAAGGACAGAACCGTGCTGTACCTGTCTTCTATATAGGAGTTAAAGGCCTGATACAGACAGCCAAAATAAAGCCGCTTCGGGTCACTTTGGAGGTATGGTGTTTCAATGATACATGCGTCCTAAGAGTCCAGAAGCTGCACCAAAACCACGATCCAGTCCTAAGGACTGGAGTGCAGCTTTGGTGCAACTTCCAGACTCTTAGGACGCATGCATCACTGAAACACCATACCTCCAAAGTGACTCGAAGCAGCTTTATTTTGGCTGTCTGTGTAGGGCCAAAGAAACCTTCCATATAGGCCTTTAAGAAGAAAATTCAAGCAGACATAGTTGAAAGTACTCAAACTGAAATCCAGACTTTTGATAGTTCAGCATTCAGAGCCTGGCACATGGACAGACAAATGGTCAATTTCACACATAGTTGATTTTTTTTAATACAATCAGTTTCTTCCTGTGAAGGTAACGGCCACTATCCCACCAGCTCTTCACTGCAAGACTCAAACTTGGGACTCTCTTAAGTGTCTCCTGCACTATAACTCTCTTTAGATGCCAGCCTTCTCAGTTTCAAATTTCCCCCCAACTTGTCACTAACTTTTCTTTGACAGCCATACACCCACCATCTAATGTGTTTCAAACCTAAAAAACGTTTCTCAAAAGTGGTAGCATTTTAAGGTACTTTTGAAATCACTCCAGACTGCTGCTTGTTGAAACAAAGTAATCGCTTTACTTACATGTCAGGTTGAATTCAGTATCTCTTTTAGTGGATGGAGTTCACAATGGATGCAGTGTATAAATACTTCATTAGTTGCACAGTTTGACAGTTTCTTTAGCTTGTCTTTGTAATTGGTTCTTTATAGCTTTATATATGTTTCCTTACAAACTAAGTTCTCATAGAACTTTTATTAAACTTTTGTATCTTATAACCCTTCTGATTACCTTGACCCCATTAGTCACTAAACACTACAAGACACCACAATGATTTAATTAAGGACGCTCTTTGTCCCTTTCTTGGGTACCTAAAACCCTAAAAGCCTTCACAGCAGCCTAACCTAGCCTTAGCAGCTCTTCACCCCTCAAGGCACACTGAAACATCAACCCTAACTAACGCTAAACATTGCTCTGTCCCTCTTGTTATACTCACTCCTGGGAGCATCCACCACCTTTTTGGGCTTTATTCCCATTGGCTAGTGCCAACGTTCTAATCTGCCTGTTATCTCCACACTTCCCATCCTAAATTTGAAGAAATATTACAAATCTAGTTTATTCTTTTAAAAAAATGAACTGAAACAAAATGTTCATCCATCTCTATAAAGCAGCATTTCTCTTTTTTTCTCTGACACCTTTGAGCATCATTGCAGGACAGAGGGGATTCCCTGTGGGATGAAGAAATTTCCCTGACACTGATGCCAGAAAATTTGAAGTGTTTATGCTGGTTTCTTGTAAACTGAATGTGTGTGTGTTGTAAACAGGTGTACACCTTGCCCACTAATATAGACAATGACATGGTTTGACAGACATTGTCTTATTCTGAGACTCAGCTATCAGACAGTCTGTAGAAAGCTGGAGCACCCCCCCCCCCCTTTCAAATTAGATAGGAATCCCTCAATTGATCACTGAAGTAAGCTTTGGTGATTCTAGCAGTCTGCTAACTCAGAAAGTGTCAAGACTTCATGCTATATGACAGTTTGGCTATTATCACCACCATTAAGCACTGAATACTGAGAAGGTTTGGAAAAATCTATAATGGCATCAAGATTATCTTCTCCGCCTTATCAGAGATACCAAATAGAATGCTTTAATTCACAGCCTATTGACCATTTACATCCATTCTTTTTGAACATCTGATTTCTGGAAGCTGTCAGCATGAAGAAAAGACTCACTTAAATACTGCCACATGAGGAAGTTAACACATCTTTTAAAGCATATGCATAATCTCTAAAACAGAAAAGAATCACAAATACCCAAGGTCAGTCAGTTGAATATGCAGAATAGTACCAAAAATGGCTCTAAGTCAGCCATTTCATAAATACTCATAAAAGTGTATACACAAATGCACACACACATGCATACATGTCCTGTACTGTTATTAGGCTATATCTGATTTTAAAGCTAGAGGGTGATAAATGCATCTCACAGTTACAGTATCTTAAACACTGAGTAATTAATTGATTCATGAAGTCACTAACTTCCAAAAGAAGAGGCTACTTTATATCCAGTGGAGGAAATGAGTGAAAAATTTGGAAGTGTCTTGACTTTGTAATGCCAAGGATCTAGAGATTACAAAATGCTAAAAGCAATGCTAATTAGATAGGTTTTGGATCTATTAATCTGCACACACTGACACACAAGTGTTAGAAGTATGAATGTGCCTGAGAGAGGCAGTTTTACCAAAGACATTAACAGAAAACATTTTGAATGAGGTGTTATAAAACATGATGTATTCATTATCTAAGCTCTTGGGCATGATTCATACATGGACGACAAATACTGTTCCCAAATTTTGGAAATAGTTGTTGATCTTCATTAGGATCACATAAAAGTGTTGTTTGTGTGAATTGTTACCTCCATATAAACATTGCCATGAGTTGGGATCAACTCAAAGGCAGTTAACAAAAACAACAAGCCATTTCAGATGGAAAGATGTGTAAATACATATCCCTTGATGGTACATGTGGGACTACAGTGTGCTAAGTGTACACAGAGACAACAGGTGGTATAGTACAACTAGGGCTCTTGTGAACTTCAAAATGTACTCCTACACCACTACAGACAAAGCTACTTAAAAAGCTATCTGTAACATTTCTAACCCTCTTTTGTATACACTTTTGTTAAAGGTTTGCACATAATAGTTAATAGAATTACTGTATCCTGACACATTAACCAGCCATGCCCACCTTTAATCCAATCAGAGATAAGCAGCATGATGAAATTACTCTTACAAGCTGGTTACCACAGGTGCATTCGATAATCAAGCCTGAATGGGTATCATTAACATGTACTAATAGGAAATATCATCAATATATCTTATTAAAAATTCCAATTACTTCTTGAAGCACCTTGCCAGAATTACTTTTGCTCAATGATTGAACACTTCCCTATTGTTAATATCAGGTGCATGCTTTTCATACATAATCAGAAGTGTGATCACAGAGATTTTGGCTTCCTTTTCCTGAAATATTATATTATTGAAGCATAGTTGAAGCAATCACTTTGTGAAAAAACTTAGGATTCATAACAAGATGACCTTTACAATGGCTTCAAATAGCAACAGATGTTTTGGTGCATGGGTCAGAGAGAATTGGTTTATACAAATTATTGGATAACATCAAAAACAAAACAACCACAAGCCAATAATGTGGCCTGCAAACAATCATATCATAAAATAAGGTTTTGATTATTATTATTATTATTATTATTATTATTATTATTATTATTACAATTAAAAATTCCCCCAACTACCTTTTAAACTGTGCAGCCCCAAACACAGAGATTGCAGGGACATGAGCAATGATGTATTCAGCCCCCTTTCTGCACTTGTGTGCACTGTGAGAAGAGGACTGGATGTGACATCACTCATGCCCCTGCTCTCCAGCAACTTGGAAATTATCATGTTAGGGGACTGCACAATTATGTCTGTATAGCAATATCACTCAATGCAGAATTTCAGTCAGAATATCCCAAAATGAAGAACAGCCTTCACACATGTTCAGAATAATATCTAGTTTTTGCAAACATATTATATCTAATCTCATTTTTTCTCAGGGCCAGATAAGTAAATGCACTTAATATAACATTTATATAACATAAATGGGCTCTGTAACAAAAAGACACAGAATTGCTATAGAAACAAAGGAGCTCTAGCCCTTAGAAATAAGCCATACCTTATTCCTGGGTGTTAGCAAGCAAGTGACAAGATATACTTACGAAAGGTAATTAGTAGAGCTGTTTCCCAGTTGGACTGACTTATTGCTATTTATATCCCTTATGGTTTAAACCCTCAAGGTAGCATCCATCATTGGTTGATAGGTATGGTATTTCATCTATAATTCTGTAGTTACTAATTTAAAACTGGTTAAAATGTCAAAAGGATCCAGGCATCAATCACATTTCAAATTATTGTATTGAAGGTACTCATTCACTGAAATATAAACAGCATCATTTTTATCTGTTTATCTATGCTCCTTTTTTTGCTATAAGAACACTACCAAACTCATTGTAGGTGATAAATACTTTTTTTCTTATGAAAATCAGATCCCAGTAGAGTCAGAAAAAGTTCTTTATACAAGAATAATTCTTTATACAACAGCCCTTTCACTGTAAGGATACATTTCACCTCACTTATCCCTTTTGTCCAGTAATTCAAGTTTGCTACTTACAAAAACAACACTTGCACAGGCAAGCACATTTTTCACAAGCAAGATGTTTGCTACTTACACAAACAACACTTGCACTGGCAAGCACTGGCAAGTCAATCGATCTGCAAAGTAGGCTTCTTTTTTTTCTCCTGCTTTCTACTTTGCTAAAGCATTATTGGGTATTCTTGTGAGCTAAAGTACAACAGCCTCAGTTTAGTCATCAAAGGGGCAAAGCAGAATGGCAGTTTGGAGTGGTCTCTGGCCACTCCAGCCCCAGTCAGCCCTCAGTCGGCATGGGACCATGACAAGCAGATGGCCCACTCTGAAAGCAAGCCACTGCTGCAGTCCCAAATGAGACATTGGCAGGAGTGGCTTTTCACCACTCCTTTTTGGGCTGGCTTTTCCTAGTTGGGTTCACTCTCTGCATGGCTTCCAACCACTCTGGGGGCATGCAACATCTACACACCCCTCCCCCAAAACAATCGGAAGCTGCTCTTTCCTACCCATCTGTTTCAGGTCACTACTTCTAGAAGGAGTTCAAATTTTATTTCTTTTAGCACGCATTTGTCTTTTTAGCAGTCCATGGCACCCATAGCTTATTTTCTTCCTATCAGCTTATTTCACTGTTCAGCTTTCACAACCATACATAGAAATGTGAAATATGATGGCATGGATAATTCTAACTTTAGTATTCAATCATGTATCTTTGCATCTCAAGATCATGCCCTTCCAAGTCCTAGTCTTCTTCTGATTTCTTGGCTACAGTCTCCATCCTGATTGTTTGACTCAGGTACAGAAAATCTTGAATTACTTCAATGTCTTCATCATCTATTCTAAAGTTATATAAATCAACTGTGTACATTCTTTTTGTTTTCTTAATGTTGAGCCTGAACTTGAAAACCAGGGATAAAGTGGGGATTCTGTTAGTGTACCTTCCACCTCACTGCCTATCAGGCTCTCTGGCTGAGATCACCAAGCTTGTTGGTGTCCCCCAGGCTTTTGCTTCTGGGAGACTTCAACATATTGTTGGAAGCAAATTTGTCAGTTGCAGCTCAGGAGTGCATGGTATCTCTAACAAACATGAGGCTATCCCAATTGGCTTCAGGACCTACACACTTGGCAGGTCACATTAATGCGGTTTTCAGCTCAGAACATATGGATTTGTGGGAGAGGTTGACTAATACCTCTGAGTTGTCATGGGCAGATTGTTTTCTGGTCAGGGTTAGCATCACAGCTACAACCTGTTGCTGTAGGGGAGGAGGACCTATTAACATGGTCCACTCTCAAAGGCTAATGCCCAGGCCTTGGAGGGTTATACAACTGGAATCATCAATGATGCTGTTGAAATTCTGGTTAATAAAAGGAAAAAAAAAATTTAATCAGGGCTATTGACACAGTCGCCCCCAATCCAAGCCATTCATAAACAAACTCCTTGGTTTACAGATACCCTCCAGGAGCTGAAACAGGGAGGATGATTACTAGACCACAGATGGTGGAAAATTTGACTTTTACATGACAAGGCATGATATGGAGAGCATTTTTGTTCCTATAAAGTGGCAATACGTGCAGCAAAGAAAGCTTTCTTTTTTTGCACATATTGAATATGTGAATTCATATCCAGCTGTTAAGGGTGGTGAGAAGTCTAACTCAGGCACCCTTCCCCCGAACCCAACTTTAGAAACTTCAGTTGCTGGCTGTGATGCTTTTAATAATATGTTTGCAGATAAAATCTCTCACATAAGAGCTGACTTAAATGCCATCACTGGAGTGGAAGTCAATAATGAAGTGTCCTGAAATTCTCTAAGTGGGGTTATACTGGATCAGTTTCAATTTGTGAGTACTGCTGATGTGGACAAGTTGCAGAGCAAGTAAGGAAGATAATTTATTTTCTTGGTCATTGTCCCTGTTGACTGGTTGTCCAGGGAGAAAATGTAATTAGATTTCAAATGCAAAATATCATTATTTAGTGCTTTAGTGTCATAGGTGCATTCTGGACGGGACTGTCATACCGTTTCCAGGATGCAAAAAGGAGCTGTTTTTTGTGGCTCCTTTTGCTCTCTGGAAAATCCAGATCAGGGCCATGGCATGCAGTTGCCATGGCTCTGATCCGGTGCAGTTAGAGGCGGCTGCAGGCTTCCCGTTAGGGGTGGTCTGCACAGTCTCTTAGTAAGGTACCACTGATTCCAAGCACCTCAAGGCATGCTCCAAGCACTCCCACATTTTGTAATTCTTCTCTTAGAATCATAGATAGAATCATAGAATCATAGAGTTGGAAGAGACATCAAGGGCCATCCAGTCCAACCCCCTGCCATGCAAGAAATCTAAATCAAACCATCTCTGACAGATGGCCATCCAGCCTCTGTTTAAAGACCTCTAAGGAAGGAGACTCCACTACACTCTGTCGAACAGCCCTTACTGTCAGGAGGTTCCTCCTAATGTTGAGGTGGAATCTCTTTTCCTGTAACTTGCATCCATTGCTCCGGGTCCTAGTCTCTGGAGCAGCAGAAAACAAGCTTGTGGCCCTATTTATGGAAATTTCCTTCAGATATTTTGCCAGTCCATTTGGAATTAATCCCAGAGCACCTATCACTATTGGAGCCACAACTGATTGTTTTCCCCCCAGAGCTGCTGAATCTCAATTTGTAAATTTCAGTATTTCATTGTATTTCTTATTATTATAATTATTATGATACACTTTAAAGTTCCAGAAATTTCACATAAAGGTTTTGCAGTATATATAATATGGCTGCATTACATAGACATGCTTATGCGCTGTATACTCAAAATTGTTCTGTATTTTGTTGTATATTTCTTAGAAACAGATCTTCTTTCAGTTTCTAATGTCTATCTCTTAGCCAAGATGTCTGAGTAAATATACTTATAAGAACAGTTAAACGCAGGACATAGTAGTGCAAGACAGGTGAACAAACTGTAATCTGCAAATGCAAAATGCAGACAAATACTTCAAGAAATGCTCCATAAAAAAAACAACACTGAAATAATTGTACTACGTAGTGCCCCCAAAGACCGTGGTTTGTGGAATCTAGACAATATTTATATAAAGCTAGCATAATTCCAGAGATCCAGCATGGTGTAGTGGTTTGAGTGTTGAACTAGAGAACTGGGTTTGAATCCCCATTCGGCCATAGAAACCCACTAGGTTACCTTGGGCAAGTCACATTCTCTCAGCCTCAGAGAAACTAGAAGACACAAACAAGAACAGAAAAAATCCATCCAGTACATATTAAGGATTGGAATCCAATATATATATATATATATATATATATGTATATGTATATATTTGAATAATCCATATTATATTAAAACTTGTTCTACAGGTGGTATCCTATTACACTCTTATATGTGATTCATTATAATGTTATTTACAGGAGCAATTCTATTTGTCTGAACACCCCAAAAATAAAGACTCAAGTTAATGTTATGGAATTAAATCAAACTAC
Organism: Sceloporus undulatus; assembly: GCF_019175285.1. NCBI lineage: Eukaryota > Metazoa > Chordata > Lepidosauria > Squamata > Phrynosomatidae > Sceloporus > Sceloporus undulatus. The sequence continues at coordinate 254,930,302 of NC_056523.1, forward strand.
CTCTTTATTAGATTAATCAAATAAGCAGGAAAAAGAAATGTTTAGACTACCAACAATTTGGAGATTATCTGTCAACACGGTGGCTTCCAAAGCAGAAGGAATCATTCTGGTTCTAAAAACTGCTTAAAAAGGAAATTGTCCATTCAACCACCCTTTGATAGTTGCCTGTAAAGAAGTGGCAATAGTATCCTTCTCATACCAAAAGGACTTTCAGGTGCTCGTTTACCATGGTGTGCTAACCCAAGTCAATCTGGCCAGCCTGCACTTCCAGCCAGTTGTGAGAAAAAGAGAATGTCAGTCAAACCAAATTCAAAACCCCTTCAACATTTAAACCGCATGAAGTGGTGAAGCTCCTTTTAAAAATCCCTTCTTAGCCCCAGTCAAATAATCAGTAATCTTATGCTATTTCAGAGAAGGGTTGGTGCTATGAAATGAGAAAGCAATGGGTATAGTGTACAAAGGCGTTGCATAGACCTCCCGCACAAAACATAGAAAACACTTTGTGAGATCTACCATTCTTGTGAGTCTTCACTCCTGTGAGAAAGGGGGGGGGGACAAGTCCCAGAATCATGCCAAAGAGCAAGCTTATGAACAGAGGGATAGAAGTTTCTGCCTGAGCAAAACAGTTTTGCATCACTCATAGAAAGAAATCAATGGGGATGTCTATTGATATTTTGTTATGGATATCAGGTGGGGAGATCTCCTAGTTTTGCCCTGCATGCCCCAGAAACACCTAATCTGCAGGGCTGAGAAACCTTTTCAGGTGGTAGCAAAGGTTCAGGGAGAAAGGGGGAAAAGACAGTCCCACCACACTGATGGAAAAGAATGATATTGGAGCTTTACTGGTGCTACAGTGTCAAAGTTGTGTTGAATTGGAACCTGATTCCACATACTACATGTCAAATATATATTATTGCTCCAATTTAACTATTGCTACATTTCTGTGTTGTTCTCTGACAATTCAAACATTCTCTTTCCCTATTTCTTCATGTTATAACTTGCCTATTACTTATACTATTAAAGTAATTGTCTTCAATCACTACAAAGTCTTCAGTTTCCTTAAACACCACCCCTCAGTCTCCCATGCTGTCCTCTTTCCCACTATCTGAAAACACACATGTGATCTTCTAATCATCCTTTGAATGCCTTCTCTAGACATTTTTTCCAATGAAGTACTTGGCTTAAGGCCTTAAATCAGTGGTTCTCAACCTGTGGATCGGGACCCCTTCATGGGGGTCGCCTAAGACCATTGGAAAACACGTATTTAATTACAGTTATGAAGTAGCAACAAAAATAATTTCATGGGTTTGGGTTACCACAACATGAGGAACTGTATTAAAGGGTCGCGGCATTAGGAAGGTTGGGAACCACTGCCTTAAATTTTTGGCTTAAAAGAAAGCAAAGCCAAAGTTGATGGAACTTCATTGGTTCTCAGTAATTCTGGGTTGTTTTCAATCTCTCTAAAATTCACATGTTTCTTCCCCATCGATCCCTTCACAGGCTACTAGATATTTCGTTCTTGTAGTTACATCTCTGCATTCTAAATTTCCCCAGAACTGGCAGCTCAGTTAGCATGGTACATACCATTTAGGAATTTAAAATGTAAGACAAAGGATTATTATCTATTCCACCAACATGCACAGCTCAATCTATGGCGGGGTACAGACCACCGCTTTGCGGCGGTCTGCTGCCGCCGCCGGCTAGTCCGTGGCGGAGCCGGAGCCTCCATACGGCGCGGCTCCCCTGCGGACTGAAAAAGAAGCTCCAAAATGGAGCTTCTTTTTCCGTCGCGTTTGCGACGTAGCGAGGCGCCAGGGGCGCACTCGCTACGTCACAAGCGACGCCACGCGTACGGACGCTCAGCGTCCGATACGTAAAGATGGCGCCGGCCATGTAGAAGGGCCGGCGCCATCATGTATGGACGGAGTTCGTACTAGGCCCAGGGGCGTCTATAAGAGACGCCCCTTTTTTAAAATGGGACGTCCTCCAGACGTCCCAAAGGGCAATATAGAAAGCCCCATAGCTATGAGCCTTTCAAGATCTGGCTCTTTACCAGCATAACAGTTTTCCTTTGGACCTCTGGCTGGAGAAGGATCTAATCCGTTTTCACAAGAGGTTGAAGACCTTCCTCTTTTATTTGCTGGATTAAGCTGCTGAGTTATGCCTGAAGTTGCTGAGATGGGTAACGGCCAGCAAGATGTTAAGGATTTTATGTATATTTATAATATTATATTCTCTTTATCTTTGACTGTACAGCAGTGGCTCTCAAATGGTGGGGAAAGACCGCCCTGGAGTGTATATGACAGTTGCTCAAGGGAGGCATGAGACTTGGAGGCTCTGATCCCTCCTCCTCCTCCTCTTCCTAAACTTTTCTATGTATTTGAACAATGCTATTTCCTTATAAAATGTTAAAATATGAATATATATGAATGATGCTTGCAAATTACACAGACAAATTCCATTAATTCAAGGAGGGCTCCGCTCTTTCCATAGACAAGTTTTAGGACTGTGCACATGTGGGCAAATGATCCCAAGTGAGCCTCATAGGTACCAATTTTAAAAAGAGGGATCCCACATCAAATTAATGGAACGTCTCTATTAATTGCAAGCATCAAAAGAGTGAGCTGTCAAAAAGCATGGTATCAAAATATGAGTGTTTTCTGTATAGCAATAATACTCCGACTTTTTACTCTTGGGACCCTCCTTTACATCTGCATGTGGACATCACTCCTGTCCCACTCAGTGTAGGATATGAATAAAAATATTTTGTTTATTTAGTGTGCATATTTTTATTCACACATCCATGTATATCTCTGCAGACGAAATACAAATGCTAGAACAGGGGTGGGAACTGCAACTTCTAGCAGTCCTACCTACCATAATCAGTAGTGAGACAGCCTGGGAGCTACATCTCAACAACATTTGGAGGATCACACAATTGCCCACCCTACATTAGAAAGTAAGCCCCTTTGACCATAGTGGGACAATACCTGTAAGACTGTGTAGTAACAAATCTGTGCTGGCAAAGGATTTCATAGGCTAATGCCTACACTTTTGATCCATAAAAGTTAATGCTACCAATAGACTTTAAGGTGCCAGGGGGGAAAAAGGTTTCTAACTTCAACATACTAACATCTCTGGAAATGGTTAGGGCCATCAACTAGTTAATGTCAATTAGATTGATCTAATTAGTCTGATCATTTAAGCTAGAGTATAGGTACATAATGCACAAAAAAGTTTAAAAATCTCTAACCAAGTTTTCTTTTGTAGAAATAAGCCGGGGAGGGGGGGGGACTTTACACGCAATCTATTAAATGAATCTATCAATCTATCAAATGAATCTCAATATTTTTAGGCACTGCTGAGTTGAAACATGTATAAGGTTAACTTTATTTCAGTCTAACACTTTTCTCCAAATATCAAAGGTTCAAGACATAGTTGTGGTCAACGGCCAAACAACAAGTAACTGATACCAAGCGGTTACATTAACTGATATAGAAATATCTTTGAAATAATAAATGTGAAACAACAACACCAACAACAGAACACTAAATTTTGTAAAAAGAAGGCCAACAAAATAAATCCCATATTGGCATCATCAGCAAAAGCTTCAGCATGACCTTTCACAGTATTACATTTATGGCTGTGTGTGTCAGTTTTACTTCAATTGCTTTGAAAGTTTTAACTCTTAAGGAAGAGATGGATTTTGGAGTCGAGTTGTCTGTACTTCTAAAAAATGTAAGTAAGGACAGCTATTCCCATGCTTGGTAAATCATCTAGCAATAATCTTCAGAAAAGAAGTAAAATGTGTGTCCTTCAAAATTTTATATCTGGCCTTCAGTTGATAAGGCCTGCCAACTGCTGATACCCTAAATAAGTTTATTATATACTTTTCTTTTTTTTATTAAGTGAAAAGTTATCTTTGGCTCAACTCAGAGTACATGTTAGGGAGAGAAGTTCAGAAAAGTGACATATGTGCACAAGAAGAGATATACACTCATGCACTGTGATTAAACAGTACAATATTACCTGCTATAACTAACAGAAAATATTTGTATTGGTACATTTTAGGTTAAAAATAAATGGTTGTCAGTACAAGAGAGGTCTATTATTTTTTTTAAAAAATCATGAAAATTATGGAAGTAGGTTAGGATGGATTATAAGATCTGCCATTCAGACATATGCATTAGATATTAATCTATGATGAAAACAGATGAAGTCTCATTTCTATGATGCCCTTAATAGCAATGCCTTTAACATAGCATATTGTTGAGGAAAGTCAAGGTAAAAGTTTGAACCTGAAGGCTTTAGAACTTTGTTCTCACCATTTACATAGTTATTTATTGGCATCCCAAGATCACCCAGCAGGTTTCCATGACCAAGCAGGGATTTGAATCCTGATCTCCAGAGTTATAATCCAATGCTATAGCCACTACACCATGCTGGCTCTCTAATTTTGATTGAGATATGCCTTAATGCTTGGTGGCATTAAATTACAGCAACTAAATTAAGTATTTAGTTTAATACAGGTAAAACCCAAAGAAATGTGGAAGCTCAAGGCAAGCTGTTAACTTGCAATTAAAACACAACAACATACTGATTGTTAGCACAATTATACTACATGCCAAATTTCCATTTCAGGTCAGGGTGGTATATGTATTTGTAAAGAAAGGCAGAGGCATTGAAAAATACAGTGTATCCTTGAGGAATGACTGAAGTTGAAGAAATAATTGAAATGGAAGGGGAAAATGTTGATACACCATTCAACTGGATCTAGGCTATATCAGTTGGGCATTAGTCACAGTAGGATCAATGGGATAACTTAGTGATCATCACTAACTAAAGCATACACTCCACAACTATGAACAGATAAGGTGATGTGTACTACCAGTAAAGTACTGCTGAACCCAGGTCTCTGGGACAGGTTGGCATATTTGCTTACATTTATTTAAATATAATTATTATGCACTGCTTTGTAAGCTCAAGTATTTATTTCTCTATAAAGCTTATCAACCCATTATTACATTCCCCATATTTCACATTTGAAAAATGGCTAAATATTATTCATCATCATGAATGAAAAATATTCTTTTGATTCTGAAGCTATTTTAATTATTGATTTCCAGCAATTAGCCAATGCATACAAAAGGGCATCCTTGTAGCATTAAATAGAGCCATGTAACTGGGAGGTGTGTTGTCTCAACGTGTCAGAAGGTAATGGCAATATCCACATCGCAAAGCTGATGTTTTCATTCTTTATCATTTTGTTCTGTGAAGATGCTTGCTATATTTTTCTCTGAGCACTGCTTACTAAATTGTAAGAGTGACCTCTAGTGCTTTGCTGCTTCAGTATATTTCCTTGAATCCTATTTTCTTATAGATTTAATATGTCTTTCTACAACCATCAGATTTAGTTTTGAGCATGATATCAAAAGTTATTACTGTGAGAATAATATTAGAATATCTGCTTGGTCTTACCGAGCAACTGCCAATTTTATGATAGACTATTTGAACCCTAAGGCTTGAAATCATGAAGCATATGATGAAACCACAGTACTTCCACTTTCCTCTGTGGCTTAGATGTTCTCAAGGAGCTGTCCCTTACCATAGTGTTGTAATGTTATTCATGAATTCCTACTAGTTTCAGCACTCAGCACCTCCAGTTACAAAGCTTACATGAAAAGGATTCAGCAAATGTTAAATCATGAATTAGATATTCAATTCAGATATTAATACAAAATTAAGTCTATGTTTTAATGGGGCTTTCAGGACCCTTGAGAACTATTACCAATTACAGTATAAAATGAGCACAGTCAAACATCAGTGCACACACACATACACAGTGTATACATACGCACAAATATAAACCCAAACCCCAGATCTGAGTCAATGTTAGAAACTGTTTATCCACATCCATAACAAGTACCTGATTTCCAAGACTCTCACTCTCCTTAAGTTCTAGAATCACATGCAGGGGTTCATTACAATTCTAAAGTATTGGTTTCCCTATCAGTGCAGAATATACGTTCATATAAATACATAGGTGTATAAGTCTACATATAAGCAGCCTTTGAAATACTGCTGCCGAACTCTACTGCCTGGACACACATGAATGTTGCTTGTACTGAAATCAATGAACATGCCATAAAATCTCATTCTCAACGTTTACTCCTCATTACAGTTGCTGTGCTCTTGTGCTCTACAACACTGTATACCAGAGTTATTCTTAATTCAAGAGCCAGAGCCAGATACCTGTCTGCAAAATTCGACATCTCTCAAAGCCCAAGGTGATGCAGTGGAGAATATCAGCAAACCAGTAATCCTCATGAAAGGCTTAACTCCTTGCAAAATGATGTTGTGCTTCTATACAGCAAGCTTTCCCAAAGAAAAGAGGGAGAGAAATACAGCATACATTCAACTGGCAAAATGTGAATTTCCAGTTATTTTGGATCCTGGCTTATTTGACAGTGTTCTGTTTGCAACCTGGTTTTTAAAATCAATGAGAAATCTGTAAAAGTACACATTTCAGTATCTCAAACATTTTCATCCCGTGTACTGGTTGCTAAGATTTTAACAGAACAGATTTATTTCAAGAGCTATGTTTCCAAGTCTGAATCTCATTACACTAAGTTTTTTTTTTGTTTCCTCCTACAACAACCTGATCTAAGTTTGAATATCCATTTGAAATACTTACATTTGTTTCCTGCTGCTAACATATTCCAGTAATGAAAAGGGACCAGAAACAGCAGCTTGAAGAAGATTTTAGTGAAAGAATCCATGTCCTCATTGACTGAGGCACCCAGAAGTGGCAGAGTATTAGCAAACGAGCACAGCTGCTCTGCACTTCAGTCCTGTTCCTGCTTCCTCTGCTCTCCTTCTTTTGCTTGCTCTCTGTCTGCCTTCCAGTGCTTCTGAGTAGCCAAATAGCTCAGCCAAATGCACTCTGCATCTTCTCATAGGCACACACACACACACAGGGGGAGAGCACAAGATCTGCTCTTTCCCCCCCTAACAACAGCAATCCCTGAAGAGCAGCTGCAAGGATCTCTCCTCTAATTTCACAGAATCACTCAGAGCTAAACTGCAAGACTACCCTGTACAGTTTGGTTACTGAAGCTTCATGTTCGTAATGTGTCCTGGACACCCCTTGTGGTGACAGGTAGGAAATGAGAGTCTATGATGAAAGCCAGACAATAAAGAGAACAGCCTGCACATGTGTGCCAGTACAACCTCCCCGCTGGATTATGACTGTTCCCAATTCTTTATGGTCATGCAAGGAGAAGGGAAACAGAAGAAGAACAAGAGCAGAAGGAAAGGGGAACATATCACATTTGCTTTCATTCTGACCACCCTTTCCCATTCAGTTTGTATTTAAAGACAACTTTTAGCTGCTGCACCATTCACAAAGGCTGAATAAAATGTTGCAATTTTATATCTGAAATTGCTATCATGCAACCAAACTGTATTTTCCCATTATGTTATGCAGTAAATCTTGCATTCAGCCACAGAATCCCACATTCATCTTCAACCGATGCTGCAGGATGTTCCCCTGAGAGCAATTCTTTAATAAGATATGGAGTGACTAAATTTCTATGAATTGTTATCCCACAGATATGTAATGTGCCACTTCAGGAGCTCAGTCTTGCAGTTTATTTTTCACGTTCAGAGCATAATCACGAACATAAAGAAGAAAGCTGGAATGACTTTGAACTAATGTAATGGATGTTATATTGCAGCAGTGTTAAAGGGCTATTCCACGGAATTTTGAGTTTGAAGTTCTATAAGAGAGTGTTTGCAAGTCAAACACATAGATTGGTAACTTATACTGGTAAATGGGACAGTACTCAAACACAAAAATAGGAGGCGTCCCTCTTCTTTGGGAGCTAGACCACCATGGTTTCAACCATCAAATTCCTAGCACTGCTGGAAATGGAGGATTTGTTTTATCACAGCCACCTCTTGTCCTTGAGACATAACATAATTATTTACAAGTTCCCCTACTTTGTAAAACAGATTTATATTAAACCATGACAAAAGTGGAAGAGCCAGAGAGAGATACCACAGCAATATTTTCCACTGGAGGGCTGTATAATGATCCTATACATGTTTCTGAAAAACTGGTCTCACTTGGGTCAATGGTACCAATTCTCCATAATATATTTTCTGACATGTTAAAGAAAACACCATTGTTATGTTTAAGTTCTGAGTAACAGAATTTCTAATTAAATGGTTTCTAGCTGACGCAAAGGGTGGAGGAACCAAAAGCAACCAACTGAAAGAGATGGATAAAGGATTTTAGTAGGTGAAGGAAATCAAGAATGTATCTCAGAATTCCACTGGCTTTTTCATTCCATCATGGTTTTGCATCAGGCTCTGAAACTTTCCCCCCGTCCAATATGGAAATTCAAGCATAGTCCCCCCCCCCCTCAACTATATATGCTTTTTGTACACATAATTTCTTGCCCTTTGCCCTTCTACAAAGTATCAGAAGACTTAAAATTTTTGAGCTGAAATACAAATGATAGGCATGGTGTTCTCTAGTCTTGGAACGTACCACATCCATATTTCCGTAAGGAAAACTGAATCCAACCCATTTTCCATCCCTAAAAATATTGATTTGTTTTCCAGGGGCAAGGTCTCCTTGGGTTGGTTAGGTTTTAATCTGAGTCGGTTTTGATTGCAAGAATATAGAGGAGTGAATTTCAACAAGACCAGTAACATTAAATTGGACCCCCCCCCCCCAGTGACAGTGTACATCTGTAAATTGCCATAAAATACCTCTGTGTCATGACATGTATTTGCATTTTTTATACTGAAGAAAACATATATTTCTCAACATGGTTTCCTTCCAAACAAGCTATTTCTGACCTACTAAGGAAAATAACAAGACCAGACATAGAGAACAGGGTTGTAAATGGGCAAACTTTATTTAAATTCTCCTATTTAACTCTTTCTTTCTCGAGATTTACAAAACAAGATGAGCAACCTAGGGTGAGTAACCTAGCATGACAGCAGCTGGGACAGGTGGTCAATTCCTAGATCATCACCCCAACTTCCCCTGGGTGAAAAACCTAAGCTGCAAGGGCAACCCAGCACTGGGTTGCTCATCAGCCAGCTCTCATTCGGAATGCCAACCCAAGATCATCTCACTTAACACACAAGACTTAAATAAGGGTTCATATGTTAGGCCATCCTCAAGGCTCTTTTGCCACCCATTTAGTTCCAGAGACCTAACCTTCACCGAAGAGGGTGCCATAGGTGTTCACCTGACTGTTATATACCCCCCCCCCCACTATTCACCAGTGATACCTATTTATGACCACATCCCAGCCAATTGTCTAAGGCCCAGTACATACTGCCAGAAAGCGGTGGTCTGGGGCCGATTTTAGGGCTCAGGATTGTGGAGCGACAACATGCTCCCGAGCCCTACTGCATCATTGCATGGCCCCAACCACATGGGGGCTGCCATGATTATGCAAACATGGTGCAGCATCTAAATGTTGTGGTACCACACATGCATCATTGCTGTGCGCCAGTGTGCCATTGGCGCAACCATGGCACCCACTGTGCAGACTAAAAAGAACCCACTTTCAGCAGGTTCTTTTTAGTCCTGATGGAGGAGGCTGCAGTGTTTCATTGGTGCAGCCTACATCAGGAGTAAAAAGGGGCGGCTCCAGTCCACCCTTTTGGGGCAGTCTGTTGAGCCCCTACGTCCCCAAACAGCAGTGTGGGGTAGGGGGGAAAAACCCTTGGAAAGGGATAAAATTCCTACCTAGCCCCAAATTGACCAGTAAACTCACACTGTTGCAGAGGTGGGAGCGTGGTCCAGTGGTCCAAAAGAGGGACAGGGTGGGCTGGACACGCCTTCAATAGTATGAGCTCTGCCCCCCACACCTCTCTCAGTCAGGTGCAAGTATGTTAGGCTTTAAACAGGCTGGTCTCTCTCCTAAGAGGCCAACAAATCAACATCCCCCCATCACAAGCAAATTGAGGGATAAGAATTATGTAGCTAAGGATTAACAATTTTCAAATTTAAGCCTATTTACTTGAAAAATTTGTTTAATCCTATTTACATTTATTTTAAAAGTAAATGTAATCATGCTTGATTCTATAGGAGCTGTGACATCAGAAAGAAATACCTGTTGGATAGGAATATAAAGAATAGTCACAATTTCCTCCACCATTAACAAGAAAGACTTTAACCCTGTTAAATGTGCAATTTTTAAAGGACATTATGTGAAAATTTTATGGAGGTATTTTTGCAGATAACAATGTGAAAAAATATTGTATTTTGTGTTAAAAAAAATATTGTGTTTTGTATTTGAAAATTCCTGTTTCAGAATCCTCAAGTAAGAAAAATCTGTGGAAAAATTTGCCAAATATTCCTGTAATCTTGCCCAAGAAAGAAAAGGGTGGTGGTGGTGGTCATTCTTGCATGTAAGAACCAACTAAGTGAAGATTTTCATCTCCTCTGTTGAAACCCACTTTTACTCAAACTAGTTATTCTTGGCCTCAGTATTCACCAGAATATCCTCAGTGCATTAGTTAGCTCAGATCTAAAATCCATGACAGGAACTCTACAGTATAATGTTGTTTGCCCAGCATATTGAATGTTTTTTTCCTTGGCTGCTTTATTTTTCCCAGTTTTTTAAAAAGAGTTGTTGTTAGTATCAGTGTAAACAAATCTTTGTCCTGTCAAATGATAGAAATCAACGAGCATAAATGAGCAAATATCTCTCTGAATTAATTACTGATGAATGAGATCACGTAGCTTTCACTTATGAGTGTGCAAAATGCACCTATTTGTACAACACTAAAGAAAACCATCATATCAGTTGAGCCTCTGCTATAATGTCATAACAGAGGTATCTTTGGCATTCTAAATTTCATCATTATGATTCCTTATAATTCAGTATGATTCATAATATGGAGGCTGATAGTAGCAAAATAATAATTGACTCACATTAATGACTACGTGTTCCTACCTGCCTTCATCTCACTATAGTCTCCTAAGACACACACACACACACACACACACACACACACACACGATTATGACATGTGCTCATTCTAGTTGCTTGAGAACCTATTTAGTGTTCTCTTTGAAAGGCCCTTTATTTCTTACATCAAATGTGTATTCTTGAAGGATTCAACTTTCACCTCAACAACCTTGCCAAACTTTAAACTTGTTACTTCCCTTCCCTTATTAAAAGTCCCTCTTCCTGTCCTTTTTGTAGTTCACTGATATTAATCATCCTGCTGTTTAATGTTATCATTGTGGCCTTTTCCCCATGACCCTACTACAGATAAACAAACAAACTCATCTCTTCTCCTCCAAAAAATCGCATTCACTCTTTTCTCTCAAACTCTTCTGCTGGATGAAAAAGGCATATCTTAAATTATCCTAACTATACTCAAGTCTAGTAATATCCAGATTGGCTATTTGTACTGCGGGACCTCAATTGTTATTATGGGAAGAAGATGCTGAAAAAAAGACATGCCACCACAAACAACACTGCCAGTACTGAATCTGTGGTTGTGTAGGCAACAGACCAATTCATGCTTACAGGTAGCAGTATGAAATCTACTTGGCTTACATTCTGTTTAATGTTTTCAATACCATCAGCTATATTTACAATCTGGTAAACCTAGCTATTCACATTTATAATAGGAATCACAAAATGCCTCCCAAACTCACTTTAAAAACTTGTATCAGTTAAAGAGGTCTGTGGTGTCAGTGAGTGGAGCACTGAAAGATGATATGTTAGCCCCCTCCTGCTAGCAAGCTGTGGTATAAAGAACAGCAGGAGCAGGAGCCTCCCCACAGGATCCTGTCACAACTGTTGTTTGCAGTGGTGTCATTTTGGATTAATTCTGCAGAGTAGGTGAAGCCTTAAATATGGTTGCTTCCATACTGTGGGATTCTGTTTTACTAATAAAACAATCCTTCTTGGCAGAACAACTTTTCTATCAGAAGAAACAATATCAGTGGATATTGTTGCACTAGGCAAAAATTGCCCAAGTGGTATGAAAACACATACATCATGCATCATGCTCTCATTCTGCTACTGGTGATCCTCTGCCATCTGCAAGATTCTAACCCAGAGATAACCAATGGCTCCATTGTTTTGTGATTGTAATTCTATACTGGGTTCAATAGGAATTGCTGTGGGATTTATGTCAATGTTTTACAATAACTATCCAAGATCAGGAAACTTGAAAATGGGATATTAACCCTTCAATAATTCCAATTAAAAAATATCAACAGGAAGGGAACTACTCCCAAATTAGTTACACACTACTGATTAAATAGGCTCTTCCTTCTGTGTCTCTCCTTGGTAAACATTTATTCCTGTAAAATAAAATGGTTCACTGTGTACAGACAATTCCATCTGCTGTAAAAATAATAACAACAACAACAACAACAACAATCTCATTTCCTATTCAGTGTTCTTTTTTTCATCCTCATTCATCCAGGCAATAAGTGGTATAAACATTATTAGACACTTGTAAGAAGTGGGTATACACAAAAGGTGGGCAGGGTGCAGCTTTCCAAATGTTGTTGGATTCTAGCTCTTAGCTTTTGTCACTCCTCGTTATCTGGGAGCTACCGTACAACAAGTGCTAGAGGGCCACATTTGCTCAGTTCTGGTATAGATTTCAATTTTCTACAGTTTAACAAGTGTGGGTAAGATGGAAATTGAGCTTTTATAAAATCTAGGCTGTAGATACAAAAAGGAAGCTTCATTACCCATGTCAATTTCTCAGTTTGTTTTAAATTATGTATGTTACACCACTGATTATGATTTTTGTCAAAACATATTTCATGGGTTGCATTTATATCTTTATTGTATCAAGTTCTACAAATTTCTATACAATTTAAATTAACATTTTATAGTTGGGTGCAGATTTTTATATGCCTTGGATCCCAGTACATTTTGACAACTGAATAGATATGGGATTTAAACACTTGTTTATTCTGTTAAAATAGGTTTGCCACTACTTCAAGAGACTTGTACATGCTGCTTTCCTGGCATGATGACAAATCCTTGTATTGTCATGTGTGCTCAGTCTTATTTCCCAAACAGGGACTCTTTAAAAAAAAACATAGATAATTAAACAACTTTTTTGAATGAAAGTACTCCAAGGACAGGCATTATCATTCATTTCTGTCCCCTCCGGATGACTGGAGAACTTCTGTCATGAACCCTCTCTTTCCTGGTTTGCTTCTACTTCCATTCTTCTCACAATCACTCAGGGCCAGATAATGACACTGGAGGCATTTGCTATTCTTAAGACATCAAGTTTTACTTAGTCACAAATCTTAACACGTGTTCCCACCAGTTTACAGTCACCCAGTGCATTCTGCCCACTGGCTTGTTTCAATGATTTAGAATTTTCAGTGCAGACCTCTAACTATAGGGGTCCACTCCATAAAGCCTGACAAAGAAATGTTTTACTTTGTGCAAGTACATGGAGAGCCTCACCTAACCCTCTAAGCAATCTCTTAATACTGTTTAAAGCTATTTTAGAGTATGAAAATTTGGTGGTTGTGTTGCTTTAAAATGCATATGAGCAAATCCACACAAATGGTATTTAGAGGAGATCTTTGTTCTTTATAGAACTTTATGGAAGATATTGCTTAGGTGTTGTAAAGGCATTGCCATTTCACAGCAGAAAAAGCAGAAACAAAGTGATTATTTTTTTATTTTATTTAGATTAGGATGGGGTACAGTTCCTCTGGCAAGCATAAATTGCAATATAGTGATTGGTTTTAATGTTAAGGCATATTTAAGTGTCATTAATTGTTCTTTACAGAGCCAGCATGGTACAGTTTGGTTTGGGCTTTGGTGGACTAGGGATCAAATCCTCACTGGGCCATGGAAACTCACTGGGTGACCTTAGGCAAATCACACTTTCTCAGCCTTGGGGGAAGCACTAGCAAAAACTCCTCTGGGAAAAAGTTGTCAAGAAATCTCTGTGATATGCTTGCCTTAGAGTTGTCTTAAGTCAGAAATTACTTGAAGGCACACAACAACAACAACAACAACAACAACAACAGCTGTTCTTCAGTGTCAAAACACACTAGTTTTTAGTTTATGTTTTTGCTGATTTTCCTTACAAGTATTATGACAAATAGGCATCTTTCATCAGTTGGGTAAACACTTCTTCAAAACATGTGCTAAACATATCATTGAGTTTTATCAATAATTACAAAGCAACATGTTGTAACAAATGTATCATCAGCTCAAATACACAAATAAACAGAACAGAAAATGACTTAAGATAGTTCCCACAAAATAAGCCATCCAAGAACAAGTAACTGATTATTTTAGACATTATCACAATGCTTTTAAAGCACCTTATAAAAACCAGGTGTTATCACACTCGCTGGTGGCCAGGCAAATGCAGCCTGTATACAGCCTGGAGCCCAGCTGCAGTTATCCAGCAGCTTTTCAAAAATGGCAAAATCTCATTTTTGAAAAGCTGCTGGATACACACAGCTGGGATCCAGGCTGCATACAGGTTGCATTTGCCAAGCCACCAGAGAGTATGATAACACCCAGTTTTAAAATTAAATGCACCTTTATCCCATCGGGGATAAGGCACTTTAAAAGCAATGTGATAGTCCCCTTTCTTGTTCTTCCTGGCTGCTACTAAAGATACTTATGGAATGCTGCCAATAGTTAATGTAAATCTGAGTCCTCCTTCCTGCTATTGTGGTTAGTAAAGGGTCAATAATTTGTTAATTACCTCTAACATAAAAATTACAGAACAGAAGGACATATTTCACAGATTCTGCTTCCTGGTTATTATCAGGAAAACCTTCAAGGACAGAAGAATCAGCAACATATCTTCCCCCAAGCTTTTGAGAGGGGTAACATGTTAAATCTGCTCAATTAAAAACTTTATAATATTCAGTGGCATGCAGGTTCTTCAACTTAGGCAGCCACTTGAAAAGGATTTTCAGAGAAAGTGCCAGAGGAACAATGTGAACAAATTATGCATGCAGAGAGGTCTTGGGGTCATTGCTTTATTAGTGTTACTGTAGAGTCAAAATATCCACTTCGAAGGAGGACAACCCTCCATAATGAGCTTTGGGGCAACAAACCTCATCTAAGCACTACTATGGACCTTATCAAGCATGGGCAAAATGTCCTCCAAACATGGCAGAAACGTTGCAGAAGCGTCAGGGATGTGATCATCTGTGAAACTTCTAAAGTGTAATTGAGTCTTCCCTCTATGTTCCCATCATGGAATTGTCCACAGGGAAGCCAGGAGGAGCCATTTTCTGAATAATGGGATATTCCTACGAATAACTGCATGACATCATAGCACGTGTAAAGACTTGCAAAAACTTTAATATTATTTAAATATAAAGACCATAGGCACATATCTTTCCTGGCACTATATTCAACTCCTAGATGAATGTACTTCTAACCTCAGTGACTGGGATAAACTGCACTCAAATTGCATAGACATATGTCATGGAAGGATTTAGCTCTCTTAATCTGAATGTCCCCTTTTACTCTGTCTCTCTCTTTCTCTCTCTGTCACACACACTCAAGACAGGAATGGAGAGACCTGGCTCGAAAGAAATGGCTATCCTAGCACAATATGTAGTGTGAACTCCTAGAACAACAGTGGCCACCCTGTGGCACTCCAGATTAGAGATGTAAATATTCAACTACTTCATCTCTGCAGAGAAATCATTCCTGCAGTTTCTTCCCCACTGTGGAGGAAATTATTATTTTTTCCTGTGTGGCTCTCACATCCCCGAATGTTTCAGGAAATTAGTCAATGCAGAAATGCACATGACTTTAGTGTGACGATCATGGGACCTGTACAAAAAACTGTTTCCAGAGAGCCAACTGTGGATGAAGGTTTTGTGGATGTGTCTCCAGGTTTGCTATTTTTTTGTGCAGAAAGCAGCAATCTTACACAAAAGAATCATGTGATTATTTTGTGTGTGCAAGATTGCTGGTTTTTTTCCTGAAGACCAGCAATTTCTCACAAAAATGTGGCTATCTGGAAACAGTGGGGGAAGAGGTTTCACACACATCAGCTCCATCAAGTATAGAACCTCAATGTATTTCTGCAGACAATAATACAGTTGGCCCTTCTTATACACAGATTTTTTATACACGGATTCAAGCATCCATGGTTTGAAAATGTTCAAAAAAAGTATAAATTTCAAATATCAAACCTTGATTTTCCATTTTAATAAGGGACACCATTTTGCTATGTCATTATATTTAATGGGACTTGAGCATCCATGGATTTTTTTTATCCATGGGGGATCTTGGAACCAAACCCCAGTATAGAACAAGGGTCCACTGCATACCTTAAAGTTGAGGAAGTGTGAGTATTGGGCAAAAACTATGCAAAACCTTTGTCAATGTGTTATGTTTCCCAACCAGTTTTTCCATTTCAGGGAAATCTTTTGTTTTTTTAAGAGGGGGGCAGAAAATGATTAATGGCAAATATTGTTTCCATTCCTATTCCAGATGTGTATGTTTTTTTACTGCAACTCCCAACACTGCTCACCACTGACAAACCTGAAATCTAAAACATCTGGAAGACCAAATATTCCCCAACACTTAATATAACATTCTTGTTTAGAGCACACCATTGTAAAAATACATCCTGAATTCACCTCTACCTTTTAATGAAATTTGTTGTTATTATTATTATTATTATTATTATTATTATTAGTTTTGAAATGCCTGGTAATCAGTAGTAACAGAAAGAACACAAAATTTAACCATATGCAGAAGTGCATCATTGTATTTCTTTTTAAAAAAGATATCCACTTTAAAGCAATGTCAGATTATACACACTAAGCAACATGAAAATATCCCCCATATTATATTGATGCAAAGAGCTTCAACAGAATTGCCCAGCAAAATAAAACTCTGTTTCTGATATCGTCTCATAAACCATGCCACAAGAGCACAATGCAAGCCTAATGAAGAATGCTCACTACCTGTGTGGGAGGGGGGAAAACTAGCATTCTTATTTCTGGCATTATGGCCAGCAGGGGCAGAGTTGTCCAGTTGATCTGCTGGCAGTCAAATAACTGTTCACTTCAGACAAGACGAAAAGAACAAAAAAAAAAAATATTTTCTTTGTAAGACCTGTTTAAAATCTTTAGAAATATGCATTCATCATATTAATTTCATTTTGGTGAACTCGAATCTCATTCCTGTCACTACCAATCAGTCTCCCTCTGACTGTGGTCTCCTCTGGACCTGAACATGTCACACTGTCTTTGTACAACTTTTTATTTTAAGACAGAGGACTAATTTTATAAGGGCTGCTACTCTTGCTTCAGAATGTGATAATCCTTTAGGAAAAGAAAGAATAATTAGGAACTGGCATTAAGCAAGCACGCATTCTCATGAATGCAGACTAGTTATGCCTCAACAATTAACAGATCCTAAATCTATGCTCTTGAGCACTAGGGCAGAAAATTTTAAAAAACAAAGTAATAAAGAAACTAGAGCAACTCCTTTATGAAGGAAATCTAAGGTATATGGAGACCATTTTAGATGACTTAGGCCTGGTACAGACAGGTGGAAAGCGCTGTCCTCAGGGCAAAATTAGGGTTCGGGGGCATGCAGCAACCGCACACTCCCAAACCCTAATATGGAACGGTGGCGCCATCATGGCGGACTCCTGTTCACACAGCAGCCGCCATGATGGCCCAAACGCTGTGCAGCATCCAGACATCGCTGGCAGGAAGTGGCATCATGGCGGTGCCCTTTCCTGTTTGCAGTGCCACAAAAAGAAGCCACTCTAGACATCAGTGCTGTAGTGTGCAGCTGCTACAGCACTGCCTCAGAGCAAAGATGGGCGGCACGGAGCTGCCCATCTGTCAAGCCCCAAAGTGGGCAGAATGGAGGGTTGGACATTATTTGTGATGTTGAAAAAGTAAATAGGGGGTGTTTGTGCTCCATTCACAGCTTGTTGTTGTTATTGTATTCCTCCAAGTTGTTTCCAACATATGGCAACTCTAAGGTAAAACTATCATGAGGTTTTCTTGACACATTTTTTTCAGAAGGGGCTTGCCATTACCATACTCTGTGGTTGAGAGTATATTTCACATCAGGGAGAAGCAAAAACCATATTTCTGCCCAAGACAATTCAGATCATATTTTCTGTGGTTCTCAAAATGTTTCTCAGATTTTGCTGCTAAACATGGTTTGGACTTCAGACTACAGTACTTAATTTTCTTCTGGTACTTGAAGTCCAGAACATCTGGAGGAACAAAGGTAAAGGATCCCTACTCTAGCAGTAGCAGAACATGCCACAAACCATCCTGGGCATAAAATACTGTTTGAAAACACCAAAGTTCTGGACCATGCCAACCACTACCATGTCAGGATGCACAGGGAAGCCATTGAGATCCACAAACATCTTGATAATTTCAACCGGAAAGAAGAAACCCTTAAAGTGAACAAAATTTGGCTACCAGTCCTGAAGAATAGCAAAATAAGGACTCAGCAAATGCAAATGGAAAACCATTCAGAATCAGGGGCTTTCCCAGCAGATAACTGATCACCAATTAGCAGATATTAATCCTCATTTGCATTAGCCTCCCATGCTGAGGCCAACCATCAACACAGAACAATACACATCCAAATCACTCCTGCATTCCCAGGCTCACACAGTATATATACACCCAAGTTTTCCAGGCAAAGCATTCTCTGAAGATGCCAGCCACAGATGCTAGCAAAACGTCAGAAAGAAACTCTGCCAGAACATGGCCACATAGCCCGAACCCCCCCCGCCAAAAAAAAACAACTATGGATCTCTACTCTATACATCTGTACAGGATTGCAATCCAAGTCTGATCTATGGCAACTAGTAATAATGAATATGGGGTGAAACAGACTGGCAACAAGGGGCATCTTGAAGCTGCCCCTTCTGAACATGGATTGGGGCCATGGAAAACATATTCCACTGTCCCAATCTGCTTTCAACCTGGCCAAATAAGGAGTGGATAAGATCTGCTTATTTTTCAGCTGGGGAAAAACTGGCTTTATTGGTCTCACCATGGCCCCATGGTGGCTTCATGATGATCTGGCAGCATGCAGTTTGTAAATGCTGTGCCACCAGAGCATCATGAAGCTACCCATGTCAGCTTCCAGGGGACTTCATGACATGCTGTGTCAAAAATCTGTGCTCCGAAGTCACATGGACAGCGCCTTAAAAGGGCTCTCTGTTCAGGCCCCATGACTGCACCAGCACTGCAGAAATAATCCAGCTTGACACCAATTTAACTTTCATGGCTCAGTGCCATGGAATTCTGGGCATTGTAGTTTGTTGTTTGTTGTAGTCTGTTGTGGTACTAGAGCTGTGTGACAGAGACTAAATGCACACAAAACTACAATTTTCAGTATTCCATAGCATTGGGCCTTGGTAATTAAAGTGGTGTAAAACTAGATTATTTCAGTAATGTGGTTACGGTCCAAATGGCTCACCATACTGTGATGAAAAATAGTAGTATCATGGAAAGGTTACTGGAGGAGGAGGAGGAGGGAGAGTTATGGTGAATGATTATTGATTATTGTGATGATTTCTGGTGTCTGTCAATTATCTTGAATATGATATTTTAGTAGAAAGATGAGTTAAAATGTAACAAAGGAAATAAGATAAAGTCATATACTCCATGTTCTTTTTATTTTTCTCAGTAATATTTAATTAGCCAGTGTCTGGCTGATGCTAATGCCTATTCTGAAATTTGGATTGTGTCACAATTATTTTTAAAAATAGACTGGGGCCCATTCATACTATACCTTTATAGTACTATTATTCCACTTTAGCTGTCATCGTTCCATTCTATGGAATTGGCGGCTTAGGTAGGTGCATTTAGAATTCTCAGCCAAAGTGGTTCATTGGAGATTATTACATGGAAGAGGCAAATCAAGTTAATCACATGATCGTGGGGGGGAAGATTATCAAACCCCAGTGCTCTTCTCCCATTCTTCTCCTGTCTGTAAACCGGAGTACATGGGTGTATCATTTGGTATTAACAAAAGTTTATATTATTACCAGTTGATGAGTCCATCAGTGTTTATGGACAGGAAAATAATGGAATAAGCATGGAACGGTGTGATAATCTTCCATCCCAATTGTGCAGTTAACACAATTTAATGACTGAAGAAGAACATTTGCCTCCCATGTGATAATCTCCACTGACTCACCAGACTATAGACCCCAGGGTTCTCTGAGGGTGGAACAATGGCAGTTAGAACAGATTTATAGCACAATAATTGTGGGTTGTGAATGGGCTCAAGGACTGAGAAATCATCAGACCATGAGATGTTTCAGGTCTCCCAGTCTTTTACTATTGACCATTGTGCCTGGGTCTTGCACAAGTACAAAATCTTTAGAAGGCAAAAAGTTTGCCTTCCTGCAACAAATCACACAAAATGTAAGTAAGGCCAAACCTGGCATATACTTCATCTGTAAATGACTGGGACTTCAACCATTAAATGGGGCTTCAATTTGAACAGTGAAATGTCCAAAAACACTTTCCTATGAAATGTTTGGCTATATATTGGAAGATCATCCAAGAGCACACCTCATTCTGCAGTCAGAATGACATAATTGGAATTTCCTTATTTATAGGTGTTCCAGGATCAGGTGGAACAAGGCACACACGTATCTTTTCAAAGATTTGTCAATCCTAGAAGAATAGTTATCTATTAGCGAGTTACCTAGCTTGTCGCAAGCAACACAACTCATATTTAACAGGAAATAGAATTATGTAATGCAAGATTGTTAGAATTCCATTATTATTTTTGCCATCTTTCTAGGGGGGGAAAGGCACACATGCTATTGAAATAATTCATTTGCCTTCCAGCTCTCCATTTTCCAGTCACGATGAAGAGTAAATCACTATGTTATTAAAAAAAGTAGTAGTATTTATTGTACAAAAATGCATTTAAATCTGCAGAAATGCCGTAACAAGATCATGCCTGTGTTCTGAGTCTGCTAAATGGGTTGTCTTACTCAGGAACCTTTAGAAGAAAAGAAAGGAAGAAAGAGAGAGAGAGATTGGCAATTATTTGGGGGAAAGTTTTTTTTTAATGAACTACAATCAAAAGAGTAAAATACAGTAATGTGTTTAGAAAACAAGAAAGAAGGGGATGCTTTCAAGGGTGGGCCCAGCAATAACACTAAGTATGCCATATGGAATCAAACATCATGGTCACCCACCAAAATGTTTTCACTTCTGTACAGAATGCCAGAGAGGCTCTCCTTTAGCTACCCCTAGGTCAGTTGCTGGTACAGAGTGAAGAGGGGATTGGAGAATCTTCTATCTATGTTCTTATAGAAAGATGCAGACTGAAAACATTATTCTGCCAAGACCTACCTGAGTCACATGGGGACTCTTCCATGCCTGCTCCCAGACTGTGGAACTTCCTTCTTTGCTCATTTTCTGTCAGAGGTGAAGACATTTTTATTCCAGGTATTTTGAGCTTTGGATTCTAAATTTAATTATGGAAATATAGTGTATATATAAGTGCCTTGCTGCTTTAATCTTTCAAATCTTTTATTGAAATTATTTTAAAATATGTTTTAAGTGCTTTTAGATGTTTAAGCATGTTTTTATTAATATTGATGTTTATTTCCTTTGTATACTGCCAAGAAATGACATGTTCAATAATTAATTTTTTTTCTTGGTCTACAGCAATATCCACACTATTAAAATATTAAAAAATAATACTGCTACAATGTCATTTTCATTAAGTCCTTGACAAGTTTAAGAGGGGAAGAACTATCACATTAAGAAAACTGATGTGCTGCATCACTCATTGTCACTGATTGTTCAGGAAGCAGGTGACCTGAACTATTCCATCTCATGATTTTTCAATGTTTTTTTTTATAAAGTCAGATATAGGTATAAAAATGATAAAACAAAAACATAATTGCAGTGATGGATCTAACAAAGAATTTATTTATGAATTATATTCTGCATTTTTATATTCAGTAGCCCTGTGTTTTATTTCAGTACATTATGGATAAAGACTTAGGGCCTCAACAGACTGGCATAATTCTCCCTCAGGGCAGAGTGGGGCATGACGTCTGCATGCTGGCCACCCAGATACCACCCCTACACCACCCACCTGACCAGAAGGCAGGCAGCATTACACCGCATCTTCAGCACAGTGCTTACATGCGCTGCACTGAAGAAGCAGCAAAAAGCTGCTGCCACAGCAGCTACGGTTCCCTTTCTATGGTGCATAAAGGAGTTGCTTTTTGCCTCTCCTTTTTGCACTGCAAAAATGCCAGATCGGGTCTGCGGCTGTAGTTGCATTGTAGTTGCCATGGCCCCAATCCATCAATGAAAGAGGTGGCTGCAGGCCACCCCTTAGGGGCAGTCTGTTCAGCCCCTTAATCTACCCAATTGTCTTTCATCTCTGTGTGCACAAAAGTAGTCAACTTCATGATAGAAACTTTGTCACACTGGTAACACTGGCTTAAGGGAGACTTCAATATCTACACCCAGGCACTAGATACCAGTGTGGAATGAAGAAGCTGGTCCAGAAAGCTCTAAGGCGAAGAGATTTATTTACAGTGCTAAGTAGAAGCAATGTACAAGAGCAGGGATTACAGACAATCAGAGTTCCTCTCTGACCAAACAATAGCTCTATCACAGTAACTCACCAACTACTCGTAACCACTATCACGTACTACTGTAATCTGCATTGTTTACCTTTACACACAGCCTTATATCTCCTTAGCTGATGTAAATTCTCCAGCACATGCCATAAGCCATTAGCTCATCCTGCTGAGTCATACACTCACAAGTATATAGCAAAATTCACATCATGGTGTCTGGCCTCAAGGACATTTATTTACATGTCCTGGCCTTGTTGGACACACCACACACACATAATGACTTAGCAGTCTACAGAAGTTAATTTTCCACAGCCAACATGGCTGACAGTCTCAGACTCTAATTAAACATTTTATTTCCACTATGATTGCACATTATTGCAGTACACTGAAGGAGGATGTACAACATTACTATTCTACTGTCTTTCTGGCTCATCCATCAAAATGGCACTAAGAAAAAGATGTGACATGGAAGGTAGGAAATATGCCTATAAGATATCTCACACGCACGCACACATGCATGCACGCACATACACACACACACCCCTTCCACCCTTGTCAAGGGGACAGTTGCAGGATCACTTTGCGTATGACAGGTTTGGCATTTTTAAAAGGACATTAATTAACAGAAAATTTCAAAAATTGAACAAAGGTTTGAAAGAGGAAAAGTGTGGAATTGTAGCAAAACATGAGTTATATCTTGTTAAATGCTCCTTAGGTGCCAACTACAAAACTTTTCCATTATCAGTTTAAACCACTATGTGAACCCCCTCTCCCTCTGTGTGTGTGTGTGTGTGTGTGTGTGTTTGTAGATTTTGGAGAGCTTGAGGGAGGTAGACCTACAAATAGAAAGTAGTACCATGTCAAACACACACACACATTCACACCTCCTTCAAGACTTAAAGAAATATATTGGGTTTCCAGTGGAAGTGTGCATGGTCAGAACTCTGTGTGTAGATACATGGAAGCACCTCACCAGCCTTTCTTTGATTTAGAATGGATTGTCTCAAGCAAAGATAATTCTGACAAACTGTAGGTCAAATATCATGGGAAGGTGCCACTAAATGGGTAAAGTGAAAA
This sequence comes from Sceloporus undulatus, assembly GCF_019175285.1. Lineage (NCBI taxonomy): Eukaryota > Metazoa > Chordata > Lepidosauria > Squamata > Phrynosomatidae > Sceloporus > Sceloporus undulatus. Next base: position 254,954,014 of record NC_056523.1, read on the forward strand.
CATATTTGCCCCCAGGCAAATTCTCCCCCCCCCCCCAAGATCTCTGGTCTTCAAAACACACATTCTGTGGCACAATTAAATGGAGAATGTTAGTTCACTGACTTACTCATTCTATCTCTCAGTATTTCCAAGGACCTGTATTGCCTTCAGATAATATTTGTGCATTCTTTCTGCTGTGCTGAGAGTGCAAGCTCCTATGAGGCAAGAGTCTACACTGTCAGTAGCAGTGATGCTAGTAGAGTCTCCTGTCTCAAACAGACTTTTGCTGAGGAGCCATACTAAATGTGTCAAACAACTACTGGGCAGCAGCAGAGTGGTGGTGGTACTGGCGGAGGATCTCTCAAAGATAAAGGCAGTGGTGTCATAGCTAACACTTACTAGTACTGTGCAGTAAACCTCTTTTGAATGCATTTCACCATGAAGACTCTAAGATGAGACAATCTAAAATCCAGAAGATGAGGCTTGCCGGTTGGTAGGCACTCAACAAACTAGTGAAACAGCACAGAAGATGACTACAATTAAATTAAATTAAATTAAAATTTTTATTTATATACCGCCCTTCTAGAAATCAGGGCGGTTCACAACAAATATAGAACATACAATACAACTATACAGATTAGTTAAAAACAATGCAGGTTGATAAAAAACGATACATCAGTAAAATACAGTTCATAAAATTCATACCGGCAAAACAGTGCTGATCCCGAAGAAGGGGGGGAGGAGCATTCTGGGGTAGAGATCAGGGGTAAGCCTGCTCAAATAAGTAGGTTTTTAGCCCCTTCTTAAATTGGGCTAGGGAGGTGGTTGAGCGGAGCTCAAAGGGCAGTGAGTTCCAGAGGTTGGGGGCTAAGATGGAGAAGGCCCTCTTAGAAGTAGACATATATTTCCCCTCTGGAACTCTTAGCAATTGCTGCCCTGATGATCTGAGTGTGCGGGGCGGATTGTACGGGGAGAGGTGGTCCTCCAGGTACCCTGGGCCCAAGCCATTTAGGGCTTTATAGGTAATAACCAACACCTTGTATTGCACCCGGAAGCAGATAGGCAGCCAATGTAGGTCTTTAAGGATTGGTGTTATATGGCTGGCTCTGGCAGTGCCAGTAACCAGTCGGGCTGCCATATTCTGCACAAGTTGCAGCTTCCGGGTATGGTACAAGGGTTGCCCCATGTAGAGCGCGTTGCAGAAATCCAAACGAGAGGTTACCAGGGCATGTACAACAGTTTCAAGGTCCCTCCGGTTAAGGTAGGGTCGCAGCTGGCGTATCAGCCGAAGCTGATAACAGGTGCTCCTGACCGTCGCATCCACCTGAGATGTAAGGTGGAACGACGAATCAAGGAGCACCCCCAGACTGCGTACCGAGTCCTTCACGGAAAGCGTGATTCCGCTCAGGACAGGTGGAACCACCGCCAACCCTGAACCGGGGGAACCTATCACAAGTACTTCCATCTTTTCTGGATTCAGGCTGAGTCTGTTGTCCCTCATCCATCCCATTACCGACTCCAGACAGGCCACGAGAGGAGAGATGCCAACCCCGGACACTGCATCAGTCGGAGACATAGAGAAGACTATTTGGGTGTCATCAGCGTACTGATAACCCCGCGCCCCATGTCTCCGGATGATCTCTCCCAGCGGTTTCATGTAAATGTTAAAGAACATGGGAGACAAAATGGCTCCTTGAGGGACCCCCAGATGTAAGGGCCCTCTTATCGGAGCACACATCTCCCAGCTGCACCATCTGGAACCTCCCGGAGAGGTAGGAACGGAACCACTGGAGCGCAGTGCCCCCAATTCCCACCTCCGCCAGGCGCTCCAGAAGGATACCATGGTCTATGGTATCGAAAGCCGCTGAGATGTCCAAGTGCACTAACAGGGACATGCTACCCCTGTCCATGCCCAGACGGAGATCATCGACCAAGGCGACCATAGCAGTCTCAACCCCGTAGCCCGCCCGAAAGCCGGTTTGAAATGGGTCTAGATAATCCGTTTCATCCAAGACCGATTGAAGCTGGATTGCAACCGCCCGCTCGATCACCTTCCCCAAAAATGGCAATAGCGAAATAGGCCGATAATTATTATGCAACAGAGGGTCGAGGGAGGGCTTTTTTAATAGAGGTTTTACTGTGGCCAATTTCAAACTAGTTGGAAATTGCCCATCCCTCAAGGATGTATTAATAATCCGATGTAACAATGAAGTCACAATCGGCCCCCCCTGTGCCGCTAGCCATGAGGGACAGGGATCGAGAGAGCAGGTTGCCTTCCTAACGCTTCCAAGGATCTTGTCCACATCCTCGGTACTGACAGACTCAAACTGATCCAGAATAACCAAATTCACGGAATCCCTGGATGCCTCTACTCTAGGTTCTGCACTAAAGCTGGCCTCAAGACCTTCGCTTATCCGAGAGATTTTATCCACAAAGAAGTTGTTAAACTGGTCACAGCAGGCCTTAGAAGGTTCAAGGATCTGGTTCAGGGCAGGAGGGAGCTGAGTTAGCTCCCTCACTACCCTGAACAACTCTGCCGGATGCGACTCCGCGGACGCGACACGTGCACCATAGAACGAATTCTTAGCTGCACGTATCGCCTCTCCATAGTCCTCCAAAAGGTGGTCTAGGAGAGTCTTGTCGGATAAGCGCTGGTGTTTCCGCCAGCGGTGCTCTAGCCGTCGCAGAACCCGCTTCCTCGCCCAGAGGTCTTCCGTATACCAGGGCTTTCGTTTGGAAGCAGGCCTGAGAGGGCGCTTGGGAGCGATACTGTGTATAGCCTTAGATAGACCGGTATCCCAGATACCGGTCAGGGCATCAACAGAATCGCCGTCATTTCCAACCATAAACCCCTCTAGGGCTTCCTGGAACCTGTTGGGTTCCATCAGCCTTCGAGGGTGGACCATTCAAATAGGTCCGCCACCCCCGGGAGGGATCTGGGTAGAAGCCTTGATCTTTGCCTCTACCAGGAAGTGATCTCTCCATGACAGGGGGGAAATATTAGTTATTTCCGCCCACGGATTTTCCATGCTCGTACAAAAGACCATATCGAGCGTATTTCCCGCAGAATGCGTAGGACTCGAGACCAATTGAGACAGGCCCATGGAAGTCATGGTATCCATGAATTCACGAACCGCACCGGATGGAACATAGCTGGCCGCGAGGGGAATGTTGAAGTCGCCCAGGACTAGTAGCCTGGGCGATTCCAACAGTACCTCCGAGACCAGCTGTGTCAGCTCGTTAAGGGAGTCTGTTAGCGCACGAGGTGGCCGGTACACCAACAGAATCCCTAGACTATCTCTGGCCTTCAGGGTCAGGTAAATATACTCGATATAGGAAGTTTGACGAGCATGGTTCCTGGAAAGAGACAAGGTGTTCTTATGGATCAAGGCGACCCCCCCCCCCCCGCCCACCTAACCTGGTCTGGTCCTTCACTGAGTACCCAGCGGGTAGGGCCTGGGCCCACACAGCTTCCCCTCCAGGCCCAAGCCAGGTCTCAGTAATGCAAGCCAGGTCACAGTTGTTATCCTCAATTAGATCATGAATAATGTGGGACTTGTTCTTGATGGACCTGGCATTGCACAGGAGCAGAGTCAGGGTTTGTGGTATGGTTGGAGTGACCCTCAGGTCCCTTTGGTTAGGAGAGGGACAGGAGGGAGAGATAGGTATTAAGCATCGATCTCTCCTTCCCCTGTAACGCAAGTCCCTGCTCCTACCGCCGTACCTCCCCCTGCCCCACACTACCTCAATAGGAGCTCCGCTCACATTAGATGGACTACCCCCTACCTCCCCAGCCAAAACATCTCCCATTCCCATGTCCTCCCCCTCCCCCCGCAGTACAACAGTAAAGACGAAGAGAAACCGCAGTGGACATTCTTCGTCTAAAAAGCCGGCAGATACGTCTCCCCTGTCCTCTAACGGCCCTTAAAAAGCTGTGTTCCGACGGCGAGGGAGTCCTCCTGAGCCGCGGCCCAGGTGAAGAGGGCGGGCGGCGTTTTCTGGGGGTGGCTGGGAGCCGGCTTTATGGGGCCGCTCTCACCAGCCCCGCCCCCGAGGAAAAGCACTGCTCTGGCGGCAAGGGAGTCCTCCTGAGCCGCGGCCCAGGTGAAGAGGGTGGGTGGCGTCTTCTGGGGGTGGCCGGGAGCCGGCTTTATGGGGCCGCTCTCACCGCCCCCGCCCCCGAGGAAAAGCACTGCTCTGGCGGCGAGGGAGTCCTCCTGAGCCGCGGCCCAGGTGAAGAGGGCGGGCAGCGTCTTCTGGGGGTGGCTGGGAGCCGGCTTTATGGGGCCGCTCTCACCGGCCCCGCCCCCAAGGAAAAGCGCTGCTCTGGCGGCAAGGGAGTCCTCCTGAGCCGCGGCCCAGGTGAAGAGGGCGGGCGGAAAAGGATGAACTACAAGTAGCACTGTGGCTAATAATGCTGCTGGACTCAAGCCAAAAGGATGTTTAGATATTGGCATGCTATGAGGTGAAAGAAAAGTCTGAAGCTCCACAATGTATATTATGGGAAAATGGAATGTAAGAAGTGTGAATCATGGAGACAGACAAGGTAAAACAAGAAATGTAATGTATAAACATTGCAATACTTGGGATGAGTTTGCTCAAGTGGGTGGGAATGGGATGGAATCTGATGAGGAAATGCCCCAGTGAGGTCCAGCCAAAATTCTGAAATATGCAATGAAAACAAAACTAAAAGACCCCCCCCCCAATCTATGCAATGCCTTGTTTCCCACCCCCAGGTACTAAGCATGTGTAAAGAAGTATATTGGATGCACTGGTGTTACCTAATATATCTCAGCTATGCTTTCCAAGAACATGGGTGTATCTTTTGGAAACATCATGGGTACAGAATGGAATTTCAGGATGGACAATGAATCCCATTTTGGGAGAAAGGTGGGATATAAATCCAATAGATAAATAATAAATAAATAAGAAGCTCAGATTCATATGTCTGCAACCTAAATCATCATAGAAAGTGACCTGATGATCGACTGCTTCCATCTTCCCTTACCATTGGCCACTATGGTTGAAGATGATGGGATCTATAGTCACAGGCCACAGATTCCCTAGCTTTGTGCATAGGGACTTGTTTGCATGGATGAACTATCCTGAGCTTATCTATTTTCATAGGGGTTTTTTTTGGTGGTTTTTTAATTGAGTGGGGATTTCAAAGCAAAGAATACTGTTTTAGCAGTTGCAGGTGGTATTATGGTTAAATGCTTAAGGATTTAATGAGTTAGAAAGTCATTAACCAATATATTCAACAAGTACGTATCACTTCAGTTTTTTCCATTCTTTATATGCTTCTTTAACTGTAATGTGAAGAAATTAAATTAAACATTCAGCTACTTTTGTATTATTTCAAAATGCAATTTCATCAAGCATGTATATGCAAATCATATACGTTTATTTTATTTCTTATTTAATCTACAAGATAAATTGGGATGATTAAAATATGTGATTTTCTGTAAAGATGCCAGCATGAACCCTCACTGTTTTTAATTTCATGAAGATAACTGAAATTATTATTACACACATACAAAGTTGAATATTTCTTGCAAGCTGATTAGTATTCCATCTCATTTGAGAGTTAACTAATTTATATATTTCCAGTCACTTCATACTTTTCAGGTACAGGCTTTGTATAAAACAAAACTTTCTTCTTGCATTAAAATGGAAATGCTGAAAGAATTGTAGCAGTGTTTTAAAACTGAGTATGTAACTACTAATTTTGTTTCCATGATAAATTCTCACATAACTCTGGATTTTGGTTGGTAAATGTGATTCATCTTAAATGTCAGCTAATATAAGATGGCCCATGTGGGCCCCTATAGTTTTAGCCCTGGAAGACTTTCTAATTATTTTCAGTTTCCCAGTGTTAGCCCTACCATTAGCAAAGTGATGTAGCCCCTCCATGTAGCAAATGATGGGGATCAGCAAAGTGTCTGGAAGAGGAACTGTGTGAGTTGCATGGCATCCTCCCTAACTCATCATCATAACATTAGATATGGTGGGAGAGAGTGATGGACCATTGTCAATGAAGTGAGATTCAGTTACCAGACCAGTTGGCTTCTGTACATAAAATGAAGGAAGAGACCATCTGGTCATTTGCCTCTGGCATCAAAATATTCTGGGCTAGCTCTGTAGTTTGGCATGTAAAAATACACAAGTCATAATTAGCATGGCAAATAGCAGAGCCATAACATGCTTGTCATGTTGATCTAGAAGCCAAACAAGATCAAGGGCCAGTTTGTTTTCCAAAATAAAGCAGATCAAAATTGAGTTTGAGGACTAATTGGAAATAACACTAATAATATAATCTGCCTCTTTACTTGTTTGCTCCACACATTCCCTCAAAAGACTTTCTCAGAAGAAGACTGCACATGCTGTTCTTACTTTCTGCATGCAATTCTATGAGATTGCAAGAATGTAAATGAATGAGACATAGTTTGTCAGCTTAGCCAAGCTACATAGTTTCCTACACATATCATTTTAGAAATGAATTAGGTAGAGTAAAATGTGCTGAGCTGAGAAACAGCATTGATTGCTTTCTCCCATTTAGACTATCTTTCAGTGCTGACACTTTTCTTCTTTTCTCAGAAATACCATTATGCTTGCCTTTAATGCTCAGCTGGGGCACTGGGTCCAGCAGAAGCAGAAAAAGATGTATAGAAAACAGCAGCCATTTACTACTCAACTGTCTGATTGATGTTTTCAACCTAACTGAGCTAAAATGTGTATGGTGAGTCTTCAGTTTTCTCTCTTTTCTTTTATTTCATATGTTAGCAGGCTGAGACTCCAGATTAAAAATAAGAAATCAAAACACAGGAAAAGGATGAACTTCTCTGACTAGACCCAGATAACCAAATTATTGATCTACAAAAGGATATGCAGTATAGGAAACTGGCTGTAATCCTAAGAATGGGGCGAAATACATTGGTGGAAGGGGTGACAAAGCCAAATTGGGGACATGGCAACTGCACACCTGCAGCCCCAATCCACTTTGAAGCCACTCGAAAAAGGAGTGGTAAATAGCTGCTCCTTTTTCGGGGGCAAAAAGTCAGCTCTTCTGCCTGCACTGCAGCTGGAGGCCAGCTTCATGACGCTCCTGCGATGTATGGAGTGTAAACACTTTGCCACCGAGGTGTCATGAAGCTGCCCTTATGTAAATGGCAGGGTGTTTTGCCCCTATGTCTACCAAAAGGGAAGTAATGCTAATCAAATACAATTATAATTAATGCAGTCACCAACACAAGCACATACTCTTTTCACGGTAACCAATTGTCTCTTTGGTCATATCACATATAGAAGAATTCTTCTTGACTTGAATCTAAGTGTCACTGAGGCTGCTGTCACACTACTGAATTAATGTAGTTTGACATTTTAACTGACATGGCTCCATTTTATGGAGTCCTGGTGTTTGTAGTTTATTGTGGCACCAGAGCTTTCTGATGGAGAAGGCTAAATATTTCACAAAATCTACTGTTAAAGTGGTGTCAAACTGTATTGATTTTGTGGTGTAGATGCAACCTTGTTCCCAGCAAAAAAAGAAAGTTGAAAAGGGTAAGTCAGTGATGGGTGAGAATTGCATTTGGTTCATTTTATGATGGAAACCTTTCAAATAAACATGATAGAAAGAACTATGATAATAATTAAAAAAACACCCTGGATCTGTGAAGAAAGTAGACAGGAAATAATTAATAATAATAATTTGTTTTATTTATATACCGCTATTCCAAAGATCATAGCGGGGAACAGAAAGTAAGCTAATTAGCAAGTAAGCTAATTTGCCCCCAACAGTCTGGGTACTCATTTTAGCGACCTCGGAAGGATGCAAGCCTGAGTCAAGCTTGGGCCCTTTTGCTGGTCTTGAACTCGCAACCTTGGGGTCTTGAGTGAGTGGCTGCAGTACAGGCATTTAACCACTGCGCCACCAGGGCTCCTAAATAGGAAAGACAAAATCCTATTGTGCAGTTATGAATGCATAATCACCATGATTATGGAACTTACCATAGTTAATTCCAACCTGGCTCCCACTTACAAGGAAGGCGACACTATGATCAATGTGGGTTTACTCTCCTGTCACTCAGGAAGTATCTGTCTGGTGTTCCCACCCCCTCCAATTCACAATTTATGTTGCAATAGGGAGAAGCAGGATCCCTGTTGCAAGTCTCTCTTGCAATAGAGATCACTCATGTGAGAAGTTGGTGGAAACATCAGTCAGCTGCTTGGCTAGCAACAGGGGACTGGACTTCCAAGAATTGCACTGGCTTCTTACTGGTATGTGGGGATTAGGGGAATTTCAGAGTTCCTATGTATCCCCTAAACAAGGGGCTATGTAGAGATTGTGAATACCCCACAGTTACAAATGTGTTACTTCAAGTTATGCATTTGTAACTCTCCAACAGGATTCTTTCGGAAAGCTTTGCCAAAGTTGAGTACTTTGCACTTAAAAATGTCGCTTTGAACCCTTTTGTATTCAGCCATAATAGTGAGGCTGAATGAGGACAGCCACCTTTTCTTTTCTTTTTCTTTTTTTTAGGCAGACAAAAAAAAACCCTTATCATTCTTGGAATAGGTTTACCTGTTGAATTTGGTTAGTACAAGTAACTGAGAATTTTGTATAGTTTATATTTGACAGGAACTTGCCAAACTTTGCAAATTTCCCCATAAATGGTATAGAAGGACTTTAAGATTGTTTTAAAAAATAAAATCTAATGTAGGAGAAAGCTACATTGCCAAATTAATTCCTCTCAGATATGAATATTCAGAACACTTTAGAAAAAGGGACCAATAGCATACACTTTGATTATGGCCCGATACAGATTATGGCATTTTGTGCCAACCTGAAGCCAAAACTAGGGTTCGGTAGCGTGCACCAACCGCACACTGCTGAGCCCTAGTATGTGTGGGGGCCACCATAATTGCGCAGCCCTGCCCACACGTCGCATGCATTGGTGACGTCACAGCTGTGCAGCATCCAAATGGAGCTGCTCAGTTGCGATGTCACAGCACTGTCCTACGGCACTTTGCTGCATTGCAGCTGTGCAGCAAACAGGAGCTGCTTCTAAGCGCTCCTTTCTTGCTGCACAGTAGTACTGCACCATTTGGTTGCTATGGTAATGCTGCGCAGCAAAGAAAGGCGGCTCCAGCCCACCTTTTGCAGGCCTATGTTTAGTTTTTTCAACTCAAGACTATATGGTTGAAAGTCAGACTTAAGCATGATTAGGTGAATCTTTATAGGAAAAGTGTTGAACACTTTTATAGGAAAAGTGTTGAAGGTAACTTTTCCCAAGTACAGAGAATGCTGTCTTGCCAAATTCAGCATGCTTCTTTCTCTATGACTTAATCATCTCCATTGTGATAAGCTTCTTGGGCAAGGGAGGATGAAGTTCCTCCAGTTCATTATCTAGTGTTACTGCAGTCAAGAAATGCTACTGTTGTGGGCATGAAAAGCCACAGTAAGGCATGGATAAGATAAAAGACTTGTAGTGTCTACATAGCTTATATTCTAGCAAGCATCTCTCCTAGTCATTATAACAAATCTAGCATTTGAAATAATCTCCTTCCTTAAGATTTTTCCTTGAGTATATAATCACAACAGAACTTTAGATTTTAAAATGACAAAGCTTCCAGTACTTCAATATTAGTTTTGAGTTGGGCTATTTACTGTGTCCTAGGAAGCCAACAGGTGCATCTACATTGTTTGGTTCCAGTAAATGTAGTAGCTCTATCCAAATAATCTTGGGATGTGTAGTTTTACAAAGACTTCAGCCTTCTCTGCCAAAGAGTGCTGATGCCTCACAAAACTATAGATCCCAGGATCTGTAGGAAGGAGACATGCTTGTTAAAATGTTGTCAAACTACACTATTTCTACAGTGTATTTGTAGCCAATGGTGGTTCTCAGATGTATCCCATTGTACTCCTGTAAGCCCAGTTAACATTAATTGGAATTAAATAGACAAATCTAAAAGAGGAAAAAAACTGCAGAGTCATGATGGAAAGTTTAATTTTGCTTCTCATCTATGAGAGAAAGTGACTTAATAATTTGCTTCTCTTATTCAAAAAGAAAACAATAATACTGTTTAAGAAAATGGGAAAGAACTTAATCACATTATATGGAATTGCTTGCTTTGCATTTCACTAAGCTATAGTTAAATGCAAAATCAGTTCAGTAGAGTAACTATTGTTTAGATAATAGCAATTCTTAGACAAATTGTATTTTAGATTAGATAGGCTAAAGTATACAATTTTACTTAAGGCAGTGTGAATGTTTGAGAGAGGCCTACATTTCAGATAAGTATTTGCATACTCATTTTTTGAGTACATCGGAAGCTGTGGCATACCAGTTCAAGCTATTTATTTGTGCATTCCAGAATAGTTTATTTTTATAATGGCTTTCCAGGATGGTGAGTGTGGATGAGGCCTTTGCCATCGTGCAGTTTCTGAACCTTTTTACTGGAAATGCAAACCTGTGACCTTGTATAAATAATACATATTCCTCCTTCCATATTTCCTTTCCCACTTCCTCTGTCATGTTTTATTGTACTCCTTTTTTAATGTCACTAAATAGTTAATATTTTACTTTATTAGTACTATCAAAATTTGCAATTGGGAAATTTCAAAAGCATTTGTAGTCATAAATATTAGGGTTGGCTTATCAAGGCTTCAAATGGTGCAATTGTTCCAAGTCTCTCACAGGAAGAAAAATGTGTCTTGTTGGTGTTGCTTCTTCTTCCTCTTCTCCTTTCCTCCTCCTTCTCTTCCTCCTGATCATCCCCATTGCTTCCTGACCTTCCCAATATTTCTGTTATCATCCCTATTGCATGTGCTGAGAAACTGAATTAAAAATGCATGAGTCTAGGATATAAATCTTACTAAAGGATGTTCACATGTGGGGGAAAAATGTGTTACTAGCTCTTGCATGTTGTATTTTGTTTATTATTAATCCATTTTACTGATCTGTGCCATCACTCACACATTTACACAGCTCACACATACATACAAAAAGGGACCTATTTTTGGAAGCTGCTCCAGAAGCCAACCTACCTTAATGCAACCTTGCTAACTACTCTTCCTACCAGCAATTTTGGGTAGAGTTAAATTTGCCCCTCTCCCCTTCTCAGGAATGGAGGACAGAAGGAAACATTCAGTGCCCAGTCTGTGGGTGTGGGGGGGGGGGGAGAGCAGTCTTAATGGGAAGCCCTACTTCCTTTGGACATTTTCTTTGAGAAGTAGTTCACTAATACACATCTATTTTTTTCCCTTCGCATCATTGAATTTGCCAGATCCTGGTTGAGGTGTAAGTGGGAAAGTTTTGGATGCAGTTCACATTCTGTAAAGTTTTGCTCTTTGAGCCTTATTGCATGAGAACAGAAAGTCAAAACATATTGGGGGAATAAAAGCTTTCCCCATGCCTCTCCATATGCTCCACATTCTCCATTCACTTCCTGAGTAAGATGGTCATAAAACTGTGTCTGTCATTCTGGAAAAATCCATTTGGAAAATGGCAAGTTTCATGACCGTCTCCCTCGGAAAGGAGAATGGAAGCCACTGCAATCCATTTTGGCTTTCTTTTCTGATTCAGCGAGGCTCTTTCACAACAGTTTCATGCTGCAGTTTTTGTTTTATTTTGTTTTTACATTGTGGCAATGTGTCTGATGTAGTGATTGAATTAATTTGACCCAGCTAATGTGCTGATACAAGTGGGAGGTAGTTAAACAAAACTTATACTTGTGTGAACTCTGAAGCATCTTTATGGTAGAAAGACACTTATCCAACTGACCTCTCACAGCTCACATGTTAGAAGATTTCTGGCACCCATACCTAACTGTCAGTGTTCTTGTGACTATGGCTGTCCAGTCACAATAGTTTGAAATAGCAAGGTAGCAGTGTATCTTTGGCGGGATACAAACCGCTGCTTTGCGGCGCTTCCCCGCCGCCGCCGTTTGCTCCGCGCGAGAGCCGCAGCAGCCAAACCGCGCGGCTCCCGCGCGGAACAAAAAAGAAGCTCCATTTCGGAGCTTCTTCTTGTGGCGCACTGATGACGTCGCGAAGCTCCGCCGGCACATTCGCGACATCATAGGCGCCGTGACACGTCTGGACGCTATGCGTCCAGTACGTAAAGATGGCGGCGCCCATGTAGAAGGGGCGCCGGAATCTTGTACATATAGGATACGTACTAGGGTTAGGGGGGTGCGGAAGCACCGCCCCTTCCTAACCCTAGTACGTATCCTATACGTACTATATGGCGGTTTGTATCCCGCCTTTGATGTGAGAAAGAAAGGGCAATGTCAAATAGGACTGGTCTATTGCACAAAGCTAAGAAGAAATCAACTATAATAAGAGAAACACTCTCCCAGGTCTCAAATGAGGATCTTGAAAATGAAGCATTTTTAACCTGATACTAGGTTGTTTCTTCATGGTTCCGTTCTTTTAAGTTTACTCTATACATTGTCTTATAAATAATAAAATAATAAAAAATTTATTTCTATCCTGCTTTTTGCCAGGCAATCAAAGCGGCGTACATCAAGTTAAAATACAACCATATATACATAGCGCCCCCCTTAAAACAAGATTAAACAGTATAAAATTAAAAACTACATATTAAAAGCCAACTAATCCAAATAATAATCATGGGCAGAGTTCACTAGATGGGAAGTCTTATTCGTGGCTGAGTATTTTATTCCGGGAAGGCCTGCCAGAAGAGATCCGTCTTAATGGCTTTTTAAAAGCTCTCAAGATTGGTAATTTGGCAGATCTCATCCTGCAGGCCATTGCATAAGTTGGGAGCAGCTGCAGAAAATGTCCTCTGGGAGGTCACCATCAACCTGGTCTTTAAGGGTTGTAATAAATTCCTCCCAGAGGACCTGAGTGTACAGGGCAGATTATATGGAGGCAGGCGATCCCTTAGATACGTTGGGCCCATGATGTGGGTTGTTGTTGTGTGTATATAACTATGTATATGCACACTGTAATGACATATATATCACAGCCTCATTTGGCTGAGTCTTTCTGAAGTCACTGAGTATAAATTAGCTTTAAAATCTCAATATTTGACAGGAGTTAGGTTGTTAGTCAGTATATCACCTATGTCTGGCATACAAAAACATGATGTATCTAATACTGGGACATTTCTAAAGATACTTATACTGTTCTGAATTTTCATTTTTTTTACACATATTCAAACACACACCCTGGAATAATGAAAAAACAAAAATATAATGATCTGGATATCCATGAGAAAGGAATTACATGTTGTAAGTTAGCTGTGAAATTACAGCCTGTGACCACCTGATAGACCAAGCCAGTGAAACTGTGATAATATTGAAACATCTGGAAGAGAGGATAGATAATTAACACTTGAATTCATATTCCTCTTTTGCCCTATTCCTGGGGCTCAAAGTGGATTATAGCATTTTTCACTATAATTAAAAGAAATATTTTTAAACTTTTAATGATCTTATATTGCCTTTAGTTTGGACACAAGCCAACATTTTCAGAATTTAAAAAGACATGCCCAATATATTTTAAAAGGTTAAAACACAACTAAGAGAAATATTGTTTTGTTTTGTTTGTTTTAAAAGGTTCATGCAATACATGTAGCATCCTACTGAGTTTTGAAGGCAGACAACAAACCTAAGAAACAAAGAAATTGAGAAAGTTTGTTTGTGTGTCTGTTTGTGGGAGAGGCAAGATTTCACACAACTATAACACTGGATCAAAATTACTGGCTACAAAACCCTCCAGGCAGTGTACACTTATTGGAATTTACTAGCACTGCATGCATAATATTTCATGTATGACATAAAACAAGCAAATGGTTTCCTTTTATTTGACTATTTGAGAGACTGATTGAGAGACTATTTGAGAAATGGTATCTACCCATATGAACCTGCCAAAGCCCTACCATCTTGTTCTTCACAACTTTGCAGTACTAATACAATAAAGCTTAATAATAATAAGCTGGAATGAATATATATATATATATATATATATATATATATATATATATATAGACACAGTGCTTACTGTATCTTCCTCCCTCTGTACATATAAACTGAAACATGGTTAACAAAATTAAGGGGGGAAAGACCTCAAATCCAGGTCCCGGTAGACAGGTAGAATATAAGTCTCAATTCTCTCTCCCCCCCCCCCCTCCCCCCCCCCCTCTTTGTTAAGCTCAGTCTCTTCCACTGGGTTAAAACAGTCCATCTGAAGGTGAGGAACGTGCAACCCTTAGCTCAAAATCCTGAGGTGTTTTTTTCAAAGGGGGTGGGTGGGCTAAGGGGCAAACACCCTAGAATTGATTTTTCACTTCTGAATTAGCAGGTGGCCTACAAACAGTTTTCAAAAATCCAGCAGGCTAAGAATAGCCTTCTGGTAAATTCTAAGATGCATTTTAAGGCAAATGCAACAGCTGCTGTTGCAGCCTACTGAAAATTTACCCCCACAGGGCAGAATATGAAGTGCTTCTGCTAAAACAGTCTCCATGAACCTTTCAAAGCATTTCACCCCTGAGAAAATCATCTCCTCATTTTGTTCATGCTGAGGTCTGGCTGAAAATGGCTGGCTCCCTTGGGGTCAAGCCTATATATAGCCTGCCAAGCCCCATCTGAAGTCTTGCGAAACTTAGAGTCCCACAAGACTTCAAATGTGATCCAGCAGGAGAATTGCACCCAGTCACGCATGAAGCCTCACAGTGTTGATGCCACCACAAGACTTCATGGGCTGCTCTAGTGTCCAACCTGGCTGCATTGTCTCAGTGCAAATGTGACTCCTCCCCATACATCATGGTAAGTCTTCTGCTAAAACAGTCCCCATGAAGCTTTCCAAGCATTTCATTCCTAATAAATTCACCTATCCATTCCCATCCCCTCAAAAAAAAAAAAAAATCCCCTCATATACCATTTTGAATTTTAAAAAATGCAAGGGAAAATTATCAGCACAATCTTGCTTCTCAGTTTTGATGTATTGGTCAGAAAATAATCACAATGCCATAGCCTTTTGACCTAGTATATATGAGGCACACTTCACCCTACCTACAGAAAACTTTTCAAGTTGAAAAGAGATTGTTCAGAGCTTTGGAACTATAGCTGTCAGGCAAGGAATGTCAAGATCTGAGTAACAAAGGTGATCCCTAACAGTTGGTCCCAGAGAGTTATACAGAAATAAGGGAGAGGAGCTTAAAGAGAAAAGGGGGTGAGGGAGACAAACAGATATTTTTATACTTTATAATTCAATGTGTGTAAATCTTAATTGCATTTCATAAAATAATAAGAATAGTGAACTCCATTTTGACATATAGATGATGATTATTACTTTTAATGTAGTACTCTGACAGCATGAGGAGAGCTCCAAACCATTCTGCATGTTGCTGTGTGGATGCTTGTTTTTGTGTTAGTTCTTCTGTCAATTAGTTTGATGCAGCTCTCATTTCAGGAACAAGTTTTTGCACCTGATGTCTTTGAAGTTAGCATGTGACCTTTAAGATGAATATTGGAATTTTAGTACTAATATGACCTGTATGTGCTCTGTGTAAAATTGCCATTGACTTCATTGATTAAACAACCATTTGGGGCACTTCCAATTGAATTCACACAAACACAAATGCCCACTTTGAATAATAATCACAGTATTCAGAACATGTGAATGGGCCTGGATAATAATGATAATGATAATAATAATAATAATAATAATAATAATAATAACAACAACAATAACAATATAGTACAAATTAGTATTGCACTGCAAATATTGTTGTAGCTGTAGTAGACAAAGTAGTAGTAGTAATTACCCAGAATATTATGAATAAATTATCTGGAACTGTCAGAGTAAGTTGCATTCTGGGCAGAAAATGTCATAGATATGGCTATGGACTGAAACTGGAACAAATGTAAAAAAGTAACCAGAGTTCAGTTGAGAGACATGATGATTCAACATTTGAAAAGTCCTGAGTCACAGAAAGCTGATGACAGAGGGGCAGGAGGTGAAGTCAGCAAACTTCAATTTTGCAGAGTCACAGCTGCCAGGTGAAAGGAAACTGGGTGACATACCAGTAGGGGGATGGACTCAAATCCCAGGAGGGGATATAGTATATAAGTGTGTGAGCTAAATGCTCAGTGTGATTGTATTGTAAATGGGAGTCTGGCGAAGCACTTGGAGAGTCTGATGTACATAGCAGAATCAAGTAAAAAAGCCTCTGTGTGAGAACTCAGCAGTCCAGCAGTTTCTTGTCTTGCTGACAGCATCTGCATGGGAGGGTTTTTTCTCTGCAGCCTACATCAAACTTCATAGCAGAGCTCTTTCTGTAGTGCCCAGTTCCTGGTGTATGTCTTCTGCATGTTGATCCAAGATTACACATGCCCAAACAGGAGCACACTCATTTCTCTGTACTTTAACTGCCATTGCTGCCTCCTGTGGAATTCTGGGGTTTGTAGTTTAGTGAGGATTGAGAGCTCTCTTGCTGAAAATTCTAAATGCCCCTCCATAAACTGCAATTCCCAGGATTCCACAGGAGGCAGCCATAGCACTTAAAGTGGAATATTAGTGCTATAACAGTACAGCATGATATTCACACCTCTTCACATGAATGGGTAGAAAAGAAAGGGCAGGGAGAAACTTTGTCCAATGTGTAAACCCAGGTTTATGATTTCATGTATCCAAACAACCTAGATCATAAGCTAACTTTAAGCCAGCATTGATTATGCTCATTTAACAATAAGTCCGACATCCCAGCTCACATGAAGCCTTTCCCTTTCCCAGTGTGTTTATCAGCACTGGCAGAAAAACTAATGTGCACACATGCCAACATTCAGCTTTCTCATGGCATGGTTTATTAAGCCAAAATCCATGGTCTAATGTTAAATGAAAACTGTGTGTGTGTGTGTGTGTGTGTGTGTGTGTGCGTCTGCCTGCCTGCCTGCCTGCCTGCCTGCCTGCCTGCTTGCCTGCTAGTTTACCAGCACTTACTTCCAAGAAGGTGTATTCAGAAGACTAAGGTGCTTGTAATAATTATGCTTTGAATTTAGTCAAATTGTGCTTGAACTTAAACATTACATATCCCTGAAGTGAAGGCCTGGGGATAAAATCTTTTACTGTGTTGCAGTGTAGTTCTTATCCTGAAGGTCATTCTCCTGTAGATTTTGAATTGCACACAGCATTCCAGAAACAAGGAAATGCCATGCTTGATTACACAAAGTGAAACAGAACTATTATGAGTTCTCCTACAAGCAATCAGCCAAGAAGATAACACAGGCCTCACAACCCTAAAACATCAAGGTTTGGTTTTGTTTTTTAAACAATAAAGGTGCTTTCTATCTCCACAGTTGTGCAACATATTAATTGGATACATTGAAGTCTTGACTACTTTGGAAAACTAAAACTTTAATAAAATGGAAAAAAACACATTAGTTTCAAGCAGATATTACATTGGAATAATATCTTTCTGAAATAATTAAACATTGTACAATTGTATAATAAGCAGACTGGCACTCCATTAGAAATTCCCGGCTAATTCACATACTGTTTGCAATTTGCTTGTGTAAGTAGTGTTTAATTAAATATGAACAATTACACAAATGGCGTTTTAATCTCAAAAATTATAAAATGATAATTTGGGCAAATTTCTCATTACATGAAGACATTTGAATTATCTTGACCATTCAGTGTTTCCAGGTGATTTCATCATAAAAGAAGGAGGGCACTTACATGTATTCACTGGTGTATGTGTCATGCTGGGTTTAGTCTTGATTTATTGCTGTGTCTTCAAGTTGTTTCCAAGTAATGGCAATCTTAAGGTGAACCTACCATGGAGTTTTCTTGTCAAGATTTATTCAGAGAGGGTTTGCCTTTGCCTTTGTCTTCCTCTGAGGCTGACAAGGTGTGACCTGCCCATGGTCAAATGGGTTTCCATGGCTGAGCAGGGATTTGAACCCTGGCCTCCAGATCATAGTGCTATGTTCAGACTCATTAGGTCCTTATAGCAACATTATTTCTCAGTATGTAATATATCAACATGAATTGACATGTATGTGTATTTTCTCAAAAAGCAGATACCTGCTATTTGCACGTGTTATTCTCTAATTCTTTAAGAACAGATGATACTCATATCTGTGATACTGTGTCCTGGATTCTAGTAGTATTCCCAAATATTAAACCCATTGACTTAATGGAATAGGCCCATTGAATCAATGGAATTTACATAAGTGTTGCATCACCATTCAGTAATCAATTAAATGAATTTACCTTAGTAGAAGCTATCAGTAGGATTTTCACTTATGCATATTAAATAAAATTTAAAGCAGGGGTGGGAATCATAGCAATCTGCAGGATTCATATGCCCCTCAATCATTTTTACAGCAGCCAAACCTCTCCATTACACCCCTGTTCTTTCTATCAGAAGAGGAAGAAGGCAAGAAGAGAAGGGGGAGACTTGAGAACCTCATCTACAGAAGTTTTCTGAAAAAGGTATTCCCTGAATGTTGTTTTACAATGCTCATACTTAAAAAACTCCCACTAAAAACCTAGAAGTGAGATTATTATTTTGTAAATGTTTTTATCTGTAGTGGCTGATAAAAATGAAACCTGCAGTATATGTGTACACTGGATCTGAAAACAGTTAACAGACAGTCCAGTGTTGCCTTCCTCTTTGTGGGTCTGCTTGCAGAAACATGAAACAGAAAGCTTGGAAGTCTGAAGGCAGACATCTTTCTGCCTATAGTACAGAAAGAGGTTTACCTTATAATGATAAGAGCTCACAAACTTTGCTTCATGTCAAACTGCCAAAAGTATCCTTACTGTAAATAAATACTTCTATCACCTGTCTAGAGAGTATATCTGGCAGTATGAGAGAGGAATCAGGAAAAAGTCATAGTGATATGGTGCTGATTATGATGGCTTAAAGGATGTAACACATTGAATCCTAGAGAGAAATCACCTGCAGAGGTTGACCTCATATCTCAATCAGCCATAGAAGATGGTATGGTATTCCCATTTTAAAGAACAGAATTATTTGGTGAATAGGAAGTGCTTCTCCACTATAGATAAGATCCAAGGTGGCATGTATCCAGTTCTCTCTACCACCTTTCAAAACCTTCCACAATAGCTGTTGCTAGTCACACACAACCATCAAAAGTACCCAAATCAAGTAGCAAAACAGCTTATTTGAAATATAATGTCCAAAAAGATACTGTGAGAAAATGATTTTAATCTTGCAATAGCTTTCATAAGAAAGAATTCCAGTTTGTTCCTGCTTGAAATGAGACATATGCCCAGAGGACTTTAAAGAGAGGTTCATCCATTCGCTGGCAAATATGAAATTCATTCTGCAAAGCAAGTGATCTGCCTAATGTTCGATCTGATGAATTCAGCATAGGAAATTCGAGTATGAAAAGGTGTGCAGGGTCATTGTCTTAAGTGGTATTCTTAATTACTTGCATGTAAGAGAAGTGTGGCTGCAATGAGTGTGTAGCTATTTGGATTCATTGCTATGCAAGGCTAGATTAAAATGAAGTCAATCTAGTCACTGCATCAGGGTCATCAAATAACCTTGCAGCAAAAGGGGGAAAAGCTGCCTTTGCATTTTCCTAAATACTGGAGGCAGGTAGCTTAAAGATTTTTATTTGATAAAGGCTACATAGACTCTGCAGTTATAATACTAAATAGCATCTATATCTTTTACTAACTGCTAAACCCATTATCTTTACAGATTTCTTTTTAGTCCCATAAAGCTTTGCTAGATATTTGTTTCTTTTAAGGATGACAATTCTAAGCAATATCTGTAAAGTATGTTCATCGAAGGCCAAGATGTCATTTGTATTGGTATATCCGAAATGAATGATTTTGTCCTTTGTTTTTATCATAGCAATCAGGGCAAATGGTTAAATGTACAGCATATGGGAAATAAACGGAACAGATGAACCTGTTAGCACAGAACTTAATAGATTCTCCACATGAAGTAGTGATAGAAAATTCTATTGTTAAGTTGGTACGCAGAGAGCATCATGAGATTATAGCATGGAGTCGGCAGTGCAAACAGATTGTTGTTGTTACTTTGGTGATTTTATCAAGAAAGAGTTAGTTTCATTGATGCTAGATAAGTATTAAAAAGTTATAGTTCTTTTACTCTGAAATTAGTTGTCTTTTCCAAGCTACCCAAGGGGCTGTACACACAACCCCAAAGCCCCAATCCTGCCTTTGCAGAGTGTAAAAAAGAGCTGCAGAAGTGTCTCCTTTTTGCGCCCTGCAAAGGGTGTGATAGCCACATTGCCACAGTTTTGTGGCGCTCCTTCAGCACTGTGTTGTATGTACACAGTGCTGGAGGAGTGCCGTGATGCTGCATGCCATGCAGTGTGACATGTGGCATCATGCCGCCCTGGGGGCGGAGCTGGGGCATCCATCATGGAGACACTATGCCCTGACTCTGCCCCCAAGCTGGCCTAAACAACTAGTCTGCACAGCCCCTAAGATAATGTGTAATAGCACCAATTGGTAACTTCCAAAAGTTCTTCCCTTTGCTGAATCTACCACATGAAAGCTCCATCCTATGTATGATATCCCAAATACCAGTTGGCCCTTCTTATGCCGGATTTATTATACATGGATTCAAGCATACACGGTTTGAAAATGTTCAAAAAAAAAGTATAAATTTCAAATATCAAACCTTGATTTTCCATTTTTTATAAGTGACACCATTTTGCTATGTCATTATATTTAATGGGACACGGATTTTGTTATGCACGGGGGATCTTGTAACCAAACCCCAGCATATAACAAGGGTCCACTGTATAGGCAGGAAGCTGAACAATTAAAAATCTGCTGGCAGATGGGATTTAAGACCAGGGAGAGGCACAGCTGCAAGGAGGATATCTGCCAGTGTGTAAAGGCTGCATATCTGTACAACTATCACAAGAGGTCTTATGTGCTGGCCAAGAGTGGGATAACAACCCCTCTTTTGTTGCTGTTCCTAAGTTGTCTGCAATTTGTTCAAGCTATCTGCATAAAACTAGTCTCTTTTCCCTTGTGAAGCAAAGCATGCAAAAACATATCCAGAACAGAATGCCCATCTAATTCTTAAGTTTTTAAAATAGTTCACCTCCTAGGCCCACCCACTGTTGGTATACCCTAGAAAAGGGAAAGGATTAAAGGGACAGATAAGAAGAAGGATCATATAGGGTTGTCCTGTGGTCATATGGGACATACGAGGCTGTTATCTAGGCTCACCTGAACAGCCAAACAAAAAAAAAAATGATGAATGGTCTCTCCTGGAAGTCTCAGAGATTGTCAATTCACCTTTTAAATATTTATAACCCCTCTAAACTGTTTACAATAAAAAGAAATATAACTTAAAAAACCAAAGTGGGTTTCTCATCACTCTTTGTGGGAATTTTGTTGTTAGATTGTACAACCCTCCAAAAGTCCCCTAGTCCCTGCTGGAGTTTCCCACCTTTTTAAAAAAATGATAGGCCAACCCACAATTAAAGAACACCCCGTTTCAGAAATAAGTTAACATTTTTTGCCACATTAAACCCCCCTCCAAAAAAAGTCCCATCCTATAAGTGCACCCATTCATGTGTGAGTACACACACACACACACACACACACACACACACACCATGATTTCTACACCTCTTTTTCACAACTCTTGCATAGGAGAGTGATGAGAGGTCTAGTATTGAACTAATGACATTGATATTAACATGTAAAACAAAACAATGAGCTATGTTGTTCCAAGTCAGTTTGTGGACTGTCTCTTCCATCTGTTTCAGCACTACTTGCTTCATCTTAATTGGTTGTTTGTTGTTGTGTGCCTTAAAATTCTTTTCAACTTATAGTGACCCTAAGGTGAACCTATCATGAGGTTTTCTGGGGCTGAGAGTGGGACTCACCCAAGATCACCCAGTGGGTTTCCATGGCCGAGCAGGGAATTGAACCCTGATTTCCAGGCATAGTCCAACGCTCAAACCACTACACCTTGGTGAAAATAGATGAGATATTTTTAGTAAATTGGTCTGGTTCTGAAATTAAAGATGAAGAAGACAATGTTTTCTTTGTGGATAGGTTTTCAAAATACATAACCTTTTCTAAGGACCACAACAGTCTTCAAAATTGTTCTTCTAAATGTTCTAACTCACTGCTTATCCGGGTGGCTCAAGTGTTGACAGGATTTCTTCACTAGAGCCCGTTATAAACGGGCACCCTAGGACGGACTCAGTCCATGCTAGGGCTAGAAAGGGGCGTCTCTTCCAGACCCCCTAACCCTAGCACGGACTGAGTCCGTAACAAATGGCGGCAGCTGTTCCACACGGCTGCTGCCATCTTGACGTAACAGACGCTCTGTGTCCGCATGTCGCGCCCCAGAAATGATGCAGCGAGTGCGCAACTAGTGCCTCGCGGCATCTCTTCCGGGGAGCAAGAAGGAGCGTGATTTTCGCGCTCCTTCTTGGCAGCGTTCGGGAACCGCACCGTTTGGCTGCTGCGGTTCCCGGATGCTGCAACCGGTGGCGGCGCGAGATGGCCCCTTCTGGGCCATCTGTAACGCACCTATGTGAGTATCCCTACACCATATTGGGCAAACTGCACTCTCCTAAATCTGTCTAGCCCTCGATTCCTCCAAGCTCCACAGTTCTTTTTCTTGCCATGAGAATCCATCTCATGCTCCCACTGCACATTTTGAAAGCAACATTTAATTTTTTTTCTAAAACCATTTCTGCCTTGGGTTCATCTATTTTGCTTTTTAGTATTTTGAGTAGAAATGGGTGAAAATAAATGGCTGGGAGACTGATGGGAAATTAACTATGCTACCCTCCAGCTGGTGTATGTGAGGTAGCTGATCCTAGAATCTCTTGGTGGATGTAAAGCCAGCTCTGCCCCTAAAATAACCTCTTTTGATGCCAGCCATGGGCAGCTGATTTACATCTAGATATGTAAGTCTTCATTTGTCTCATTTGGGGGGCCCATCCAGATAGACTGAAAAAAAACAAAAAGTCTCTGGTATTGTTCCTGGCTTTTCCGATTCCATTCTTTAACTTCCATAAGAGAAAGACAGTTTAGAGAAAGATATTGCTTAATATTGAAGGAACTGGTGGGGATTTATGGTGAAATATGTTTATTTCTTCTATTCTGTCATAAATAGGCACATAAAGGACACACAAAAACACATAAACACTTTCAGGTGTGGAAAAAATAGGTTTGTGGAGAAACACCCCTTAGGGAGTGATAGACAAAAGGATGTCTATAGAATTATGGGATACTTGGATGACTTTGCCAGTGTAAATGTAATTCTTCATTGAAGGTAAACATTGGCTTCATTTGCAAGTCTGATTGCCCAGGCTTGTATTTCTAAAGCTGTTCCATTACTAATGGGAAAACATGCTAACAACTTCTAATTACAAGCTCAGAATCTTCTGTCTTGACCCTTACTTTATACTTCCAAATATAAAATGAATGTCAGGGTAACAAAACATGGAACTTACTCTTCAATCACTCCCCCCAGGAAATACTTTTGTTTAATTAAAAGTATCTTCAGTATCTTTTCCTTCTAACCTTCAGTAAGCCCCTGTGCAAAGCCAGGATTGTCTCTCTGTGCTGGGACAGAAACATATGCCTATTTTAATGTAAAAATAAAACATGCATTCATTACTTTTTGAACACTGGTGTATACTGAAAAAAAGTAAAACCAAACAAACCCGAAAAACAAGATGCCTCACTGGGCCACATGTAAATCAGAAAGTTCCCCCAAATTAACTGAATGAATTCATTCTCAGTCAAACAATTTGTGTCAAAATAATAATAATAATAATAATAATAATAATGACCATAAATACATGTATGTAAAAGCCATTCACATAGGAGTGGAAATCATGTGGCACTTCAGGTATTGGTATTTGGAAACAGTGACTTCCATCACATTTTGCCATTAATACTGAGAGATTATGGGAGATTCTAGGTACTAGAGTCCAGCAACATCTGGGAACAACATATTTCCCATTTCTTTTTCATTATAAAAGGAAGTGTGTGTGTGTCTGTGTGTGTGTGTGTGTGTGTAGTATTCAACCTAAATCCAGTTGAGTGAGCTGCAAAACTGTTCATGTCAGTACCAACCATTACAATTCAGAAATGTGTCACAAAATAAGAGATAGAGAGGGGGAAAGGACAAAAACATATTCTTATTTCCCAAGAGGGCCTGAAATCCACAAGGAGCCTCTGTTCTTTCAGGTCTAGACTTTTAACTTTGGGGAGGGGGGTAGTTTGACGTGTTCAGAAGGACAAGCATTTATAGCATCATCTAAACCTGGCCTTAAAAAATAGCTTTTTGAAAATTGCCTGTAGGTTTGAGGAGAATCAAATAATTCACAACTTCCCAGACTTTTACTATAATGAATGATTTGTGGCATTGAAATTCAGTTACATTACACTTTCTCAACAGTAGAACAGACAAGGAAGTTTTAAAAAACGTTCAGAACTCGATTTCTGTCTTTCAGGTTCCATTGACAGATATTGGCATTTAGTTTATTCTGCATTAATCGAAACTTATATGAAATATTGTGCTAATGACCTGAATACATGAGAAAAATGACAAATATTTTATGGTTGTCCCACGTCTACAAGAAGGTGGGGTAATAACAGTTTGATTCATTACATAGTGTCATGTCAGCGATTTGGACAATATTCAAGAAATATTATAATGCATTGTGCATCTTTCTTCTCGCCCATACCATGAAAATAGTTGTAGAATCAAGTTGTGTGTGATCAAACAGAGAATTATGAAGATTTCTATACCTGACTGAATTGCTGATAAAACATCCCTGAAACATCCTTCAAACGTGGAGGAAGCACACATGTCTGAAGGCCTAACACGCTTCCTCAGTTGTCATGCAATCATTGCTCCCTATAGCATCCCTGAATCGTCTCAAAGGGAGCAGGTTTCCTATGAACTGAAACTTTGTGTTCTATCTTGGGCTGGTTCAGATTAGAGATGAAGGAAAAATGTACAATGTTTAGACTTTGGACTTTTTTTTAAAATGTCAGCAGGGAGAGTAAGCCTAGTATCCCCAAAAGACAGCTAATTTGGGGTATGAGAAATTTTCATGTTTTGATCACGCAAGACATCTTTTAAGGTGTAAGGGTGAGCAGAAACTTCATTGTTAACAAAGTGGTTTGTGTTTGGGAAAGAAATATGTTTGGCTACCCCCTGTGCTGCTGATAGAAAAAGTAGCAACAGGAGAGGAATTCCCCTTGAACAAGGATGGGAACAATATTTGTAATTATTTATCACCAGGTTGAAAAGTGGGATTCCCAAGAACTGGGGAAAGCCTATTAGGAAGAGTAATAGTGAGAATTCTGTATAACGTTCTCTTGATTTTCAAATATCCTGACGTTTCTCAGAAGAATTACTTGGCACATGTTTCTTTGTTTATTTGCAACCCTGCCCCCATTGTCTCCACAGAAAACAGATTTACTAATTTCTACAAAAAAATGGGCTTTTGTATAAAAATACATATATTAAGAAGCCCTGGTGGTGCAGTTGTTAAATGCTATTACTGCAACCACTCACAGCCGCAAGGTTATGAGTTCAATCCTGGGTAGGGTTCCAGGGTCCATTCTGTCCTCCATCCTTTCATAGGTTGATAAAATGAGTATCCAGCTTGTTAGGGGCAATTGGCTTCCACATTGTAAACTGCTTAGGGAGTGTTAGTTCACTGATAAGCGGTATAGAAATGTACAGTGGATCCTTGTTATACGCTGGGGTTTGGTTCCAAGATCCCCTGTGTATAACAAAATCCGTGTATGCTCAAGTCCCATTAAGTATAATGACATAGCAAAATGGTGTCCCTAATAAAAAATGGAAAATCAAGGTAAATTTATACTTTTTTGGAACATTTTCAAACCGTGTATGCTTAAATCCGTGTATAAAAAATCCGTGTATAAGAAGGGCCGACTGTACTTGCTATTGCTATTGCTATTGCTATTGTTATATTTTTTTTCCAGAGAATATTTTTTTCCTGGACACTGGGATGCTCAGAAATGGGGAGAATATTGTGGCGGAATATTCATTTTCTCTCAAAGCAGGGCGAAAACTATTGTAAGTATGTGAAGATGATAGTCAAGGATTTACACCCCTACTCTTGCAGTTGTTCAGACAGTGGCTTCCATTTTAAACATACACTCAGCATGCATAATACTTACAGTTATATCCAGTCAGAGCAGAGGAGAGAGGAATGTTAACTTTTCCTGCTGCTACCACTGCTATCACACACAATAAAGAAACATGGTTCCTATAAAAGACAAAATGACTATTTTAAAAACCTTAAAGTCACTGGGGATTACTCTAGTTGTCAGAGTAACCATGTCCCTTTGACCCTGAAACATGATGATAAATCTTTCCATTTCCCAAAATCAGTAAACTGGCCTCTCTAATATTGCTGGAAGGGGAAATGTTAGATGGTAGCAGAAATGTTCATGCCAAGTGCTCCCTCCATTTTTGGTTCATGGTTAGTTATAAGAAAGTAAGGACAAATTTAAGTAGGAAATGGATGCTGAGGTAGGCCTTTGATTGGTATGGACATTTAAATGGAAATAAGGGGTTTGGGAATGAAATGGTAATGTAACCATTTAAAGAATCATTTTATGGAATGCAATCACATTTGAAAGTGTGAGTTACTAAAAAGATTGAGGGATGATGAATAAAAGTTAGAACTATCTAAAAATGAGAAAAGAACCTGAAACTGTTCTGCACTGAGTCCTGAGAACTGTTTTTTACCAAGTCAAGAGTAATGGTCAGTCTAGCTCACTAGTGTCTACACTGACTGGCCAGAACTAACCAGGGTGTCAAGTGCAAATCTTTTCTAGACTCAACTAGAGGATGTTCTACAAACTTTTAAGTACAAAGCATGTACTCTACCATTTAACTGTAGCATCCGTAAACCTTATTTGTACTATAGTTTCAGTGTGATACAGGAAGCTAGGTATAGTTCAGTAAAAGATTTTAAAAGGTAAAAATATTGTGCTAAATATACATTATTATAATTTACTGTTATACATTTTTTCTTAAATAATGACATACAAATAGAGTCATTTAATGTAATCAAGTTTGATTATTGCTAAGTAGATGATAAATGTCATTCACATGACAGATGTGGTTTTTCATCAAAAATGAGATATAATATGTCCATTTAGGGCTTGTCTGCACTTAGCAGAATACTCTGAGCTCCCCCATAGTATTTTGGGCCTTGAATCCCCCCTAAATTTACCCCTGACCTTTCTCTCTTTTCCCAGTGATGATGGGCGGCTACCTTGCAATGCAGTTGTCATTCACTGCCAAGCCTTATTGCTCAGAACAAGGCACCCAGCCATGCTGTCAAAGCTATGCACCTTGTTCTGATCTCAGAGTGATTTGCACCCACAGCTATGGCACCAGGTGACAAACAGGAACCACGAGTGAAAAGGCAGCCACCCCTCATTGCTTGAAAAGTCACAACAAAAGGTGAGTTTTTAAAATGTGATTTAGGGGGAGAAAGCCCTAATTAGGCGCCAGAGTTGTGAAGACAGTCTGGACCCAATTTGTGGTTTTCGCCCTGCATCATGTAAGCAGGACATACATGTAAAACACCCATGTAGGCAAGGCCTAAGTCAGAGATGAGCCAATTATGTCACCTTTCTATATTTGCAAACATATACAATAATTATTATTTATTTAGGCAAAGCCTGAGTTTATCAAAAGCTAGTGTATCCCATGGCCTATGTCATAATGAAAGGGCAAGAGTGGTTTTGAAAGCTAAAATAGCCCTGCTTATGACTGTATTGATGGTAAGAACTGGAACACCAAATATCCATTGGCTTGCATCCAGATTCTTATTTCTAACAGTGCTCTGAACACAGCCGCACATGCAACACAATTGCCAGAATTATAAATATAGCTTCAAACTCACAATTATGAGGAGAATTCCTCTAGCATTACACTGAGGTTCAGGTGTTTCATAATGTGATAGAGGACCAGGATAAGGGATGTGAATTGTGCTGATCTCATGCATGTCACACTTCATCCTTCTCACTGGGATTTGGACCTGAAAGAGCAAGGAAAAGTGTGGTTGCATAGAGTGTGGGTGCATTTATACCTGTTGAAATAAAGCAGTTTGGCATCGCTTTAAGTGCTGTAATACTATGGAATCCTGGAAGTTGTAGTTTTACAAGGTCTTTAGCTTTCTTTGCCAAAGATTGCTGGTGCCTCACAAAACAACAAATTTGAGAATTTCCTAGGATGGTGCCATGGCAGTTAAAGTGATGCCAAATTGCATTATTTCTACAGTGTAGATGCACCCTAAGTTGTAAGCAAGTATACCTTGCGCTATTGTATAATATCACTGGTTGTGGCTTTATGGAGTTTGAGCCAACAGAAGATATACTTAACTCCATTCCCAAATGGAAAATTTACATATGATATATGATGTTAGATGTTAGATTCCTAAACAGAAGATTTATATATGATGTTAGATTAATTTCTTGTAGTTCTATTTGTGTGTGAACTAGTATGTTCACTAAAAGATACTTGGGATTTTACATTCTCTGTTATTTTATTTCTGTGTGGGCTGTTCAATAAAACATTCTCAGAATATTAGATTAATTCTTTGTAATTTTATTTGTGCATGAATTGCTCTGTCCAATAAAAATGTGCATGAATAGCTCTGTCAGAGTATTAGCTTAATTGTTTTTAATTTTATTTGTGCTGAAATTGTTCATCTAATAAGTATCTGTTTTCTATCTCTACATACCAGTTTTTATCAGATGATCTGGCATCCAGAACCAGATTTTGTCAATCTGAAAGGCTAAATATTTGCATAAGGCTTCCAGCAAACAATGCAGATTCATCTAAATGATTACATATGAAAGCAGAATCAAATTATGACTATCATATTAATTTTGAAAGTATTTTCTTCTTTGCTATGCTAGTCTATTCTGAAACACAGTTCAAAATTGTAAGGTGCTTTAACTCTAAAGCGTGCCAAAAATTGCTGGGAAAATCTTGTCTGGTTACTTTCTTGAAAACATTCTCTCCTATGCCACCACCCTACTAACAAACAACCCCTCTTCCTATTTTGTGTTCCAGAAGAGTTTAGTTCCCAGCTGGTCACTTTTGAAACATTTATCACATTCTGTGTCATGAGGCTTTGATTCATTTGATATTTGTTATCGACTGAATTTTCACCATGGCCTTTGATACAAACTGTATCCCCAAACCCCCAGGCCAGATAATTTTTAAAATTATATTAGAATTCAATGATTCACCTTTCATTTTGCAGCAGTTAAACTGATGAAGGAGCCTAATGTAAATACGCTTTACTCTATGTGGTCTGCTTTTCATGATACTTTGTAGTAGTTTTCAAAGAGATAACCATGTTAGGCTTCAATCCTATGTTGCTCAGTGTGGGGTAGTAGCCTGTAAACGTACATACCTAGGTTTACACTGGACTGAGCTATATATTACCAGCCACTTGAAATTACCATAGAGCCTGTGAAGCCTCCCTCAATTGGAAAAGAATCTGGCTATCTCCCCATAGCCAGATGTAAAATCAATACATGAGTACTGAAATCTGCCCTCTGGAAGTTTCAGTGCTGCTGTATCATTTAATGAAGTTTATTGCACCAGGATGGATTGGGAACGGAATGAAAGGGGACGGGAATGATTGCTGAATGAGTGGGGGACACATTTTACTGCACACAAAAGTCCCCATTCTGTTCCGTTCCCTTCCTTTCCCTTCCGTTCCCCATCCATCCCACAGGAGGCAATTTTTGAGAACGGTTACTGAAGAGTTCTCCAAAATCACCTCCTGTGGAATGGATGGGGATTGGAACGGAATGGAATGGAATGGAATGGAATGGGGACTTTTGTGTGCAGTAAAATGCATCCATTCCAGGGGCCTATGCAATAAACTCTAATATCTAGCTACAAGAGCATAGCCACCCACTTCCCCAGTCCTTCCTGATCCCCAGAAGGAATGGGATGACTGAACAGTGGAAAGAGTCCAGAGGTTGTATAGTAAGTCTGAGAGGGGACTTTGGACACTGTAGAAGGAAGAAAGGAACTTCACAATACCCCAGAAAGAACATACAGACATGTGCATATGTCACTAACAGGATGCCAGATGGAGTCTGTTTACAGGATAAAAAGAAAAATGAGGAATATAGTAGTACCGTTAACATATTTATTACAGCATGGGCTTTCCTGGATATTGCCTAGGAGGCCGCTGCAAGAAAACACATGGGCCAAAGCTGGAGGAAAGGCCACAACTTTATTAAGCAAGCAATGAAAATTGGTAGGGTTGGCCCAAAGCATGAGGTCAGGATCTATACTATCAAACAACCCCCCCAGTTTTTTGGTAAGCCACATGCCTGGTAACTGCCAGGCAATGGAATGACCTAGGGGCTAAAGAATGCCATCTCGCAGCCATGCCACCAACCACTCCCATGTTCTCTAAGCCCCTAGTCACCGGGAGGCGCTACCACGTTGAGGCCCCCACAATGGCCACAATGTATGCCCTCATTGCCCCTGGTCCTTAATAACTCCCATACCAGTGCTCCATAGCCCTGGTAACCACACCAACCAGATCCATGACATATGCTGCTGCCCCTGAAGTTGTGACTAAAACCACAAACCCTAGGGAGGGAGGGTGGGAGAGCTGAACAAAGACTGGTGCCGGGGCCGGAGCACATGGCCCTTAAATAGGCCATGCCCCGGCAAGCAAGGGGGGCATGGTGTCCCCTCCCCCAAGGCAGCCCAGCCAATGGGAGGCCTGCCGAGGCGGAAGGATCTCCCTTCCCCGTCAGCCACCCAATAGTGGCGCAGCTCACCCCAACAAGGCATGCTGGGGCAAGCCCAGGAGCTATGCCGCAGCGGCTCCTGGCAACAAAGCAGCCTGCCCAGTGAAGTGGGCAGCCACTTGTTACAGAAGTCCACCTGAAGAAGAAGTAGACTGATAACCATGAAGGCTTGGGGTGAAACAAAAGTGCCACCACATTCCTCCCCGCCCCCTTTCCCCCTTTTAATAGTATCCTTGCTTCTGAATTGTCCTTGAAAAACATTGAGCTCACTAGCATATACAGAATGCAAGTTATTTGGCAAATGCAACTTATGCTATTTATTTGCTTTAAAAAAACAACCCATTAAACTATTCCATTACCTTGAAGCTGAAATGTTAAAAAAAATTGAAGCAACAAATATGCATCCTAATTTGGCTGTTGTTTGCTCTGACAATGTAACACATTTCGCTGTGCTTTTTTTAAAATAACAGAATGAAAAAGGTACAGTCATTATTCAGACAGAGACTACCATTCTCAATTGGAAAAGAAAAACATCTGGTAGCATCCCAGCTTTCTTGTACATTATAATCCATATTTTAGAGTAATAATAACTTTCTAAAGCAGTTCCCATAAACATGTCATAAATTCATTGTCCATAATGCCATGCTAAGTTTCCATGCTCTGCTTTTGCATTTTTTAAAAATCAGTCTCACTCCAAGAAACAATTCAAGCAAGACTTCTGTTGCCGCATTTCCATTAAGTTTCCATATGCACACCAAATCGGCATGACGAGGCAACTAGAATACATTACATGACTCATAAACAAAAAAGTAATTTTTTAAACCCATACACAGGATATATTTTGTTCTGGTAGTTTTATCAAGAGAAATTCTCAAGTTTATCATTTTCTCACATTAATTTGCAAAGACATGTTTCCATATTTCTGAGAGATAATTCTGGAGAGTAACATTTAAATCAAGTGCCTCTAATGAGTGTGAAATATACATGAAATACCCATCTTAATTTAAGATAGTCTAACTTCTGTTTTTCATTTCTATAAAGTAAGTTTAAGTTTCTCTATGCTAAGATTCATTCAGTTCATAACAGATCAGTTAAATGCTTACAATTTTATTTTATCCCAACATTTTAGAAGTACTGTATATAGTATTTGGGTGGGTTACTGGCATTTTCTGGGATGGAATCTTAAGAAATCTCCACTTCTGTTTATTTAAGGATTTTATCACACATGGTTTTGAAAATTGCTTTTAAAATTTGAAAATAGCACCTTTGGCAATATTTACCACATGATGTCGTGCCAGCCAAATGTGATTAGAGCACACCATTGATGGGAAAAGCTGTCAATAAGCCTACAAAGTGCACCCGTCCCATTAGTCCTCAAGTGTGATAAGTAGTTTAGTGGTAGTTCTGGTACTGGGCCATCACATGGTGTCAGTGTCGCCACTCCTTATCTCCCACTGTCCCCTTTCCCCATAGCTATTCCAGAGCAGGCTTTTCCCCTGTTTTCTCCTCAGGAGAAAAAAAAAAGTGAAGATATTAGCCATAGGCCTACATTTTCTGTTTCTAGTCTTAGTTCAGATGGTAGGGAGGGCTATGAGCATGGCACTCAGTGCCAATAGGAGAAAAAATTGCTTTACTTTGTTGGAGGTGGAAGCCTCAGATGGCAAGGTCGCAGTGCACTGACTCTCTCTTTAAATTCTTGATTGGCATGCTTTACCTCTAGACCACCTAAAGTTTCCCTGATGCAAAACATGAAGACTTCTTGAGAAATTCAGTGTTCTCTACTTACATAGGAGCCTGTGGCATCAGAAAGGAAGGAGACATGCTGGATTCCAAGGAAACATCTTTCTTGATTTGCAAATGGACACTAAATTTCCTTGATTTTGAAAATCTACCAGTGACCGCATGGCCAAAGAAGGGGGGGGGTGCTAGCCTGCAGATAGCCCTCCCTACCATCTGAACTAAGACCAGAAACAAGAAAAGCAGGCCTATGACTAATATCTTCCATTTATTTTCCTGTTTGCCTGACGAATAAGCCAGTGTGATTTTGAAAGCTTGCAACATGTAGTTGTGCATTTTGGTTGGCCCAATAAAGGTAATCATTGTTTAGATATTATAACATTTGTTAGTGTAAGATAATGCATTTTCCCCACCAAACAATACTTGACTATATTATGCAATCATATCTTTCCACTTTATTGGACCTTATCAGATATTAGCAATCTGGGCACGGGCAGAGCACGCCCACAGTCAAGACACAAAGCATTTTACTACACACCGCATTGTCATCAAGCCAGCCCCATTTTATCAACCGGCCCCAGGCTGTTCCCATTCAGTGCTGAGGCAGGCGATTTTGTTCCAATGGAAGCTTTCCAGCGGAGCAAAATGGTGCATCTCAGCACTGAATGGGAACAGCCTGGCGCCGGGTGATAGAATATTGCTGGCTTGGGGGATAGTGCGGAGTGCAGTAAAATGTCTTCTCCCTCAGCTGCACGCATCCTCTGCCCATGCCCAGATCACTAACAAAAGTGCATGTGATAAGGTCCACTATCTCACCATTTGTATACTTTCAGGACTAATTTTTTATGATTTTAAACATGGAATACTAGTCAATATCTGCATCTGTTTTATTTAGTGTGGAACTAGCTACCAGTAGTTAAAAACTGCTAACAACAACAGTAATAATAACATTTTTTTCCAATCACAAAGTTTGCAACTTAGCAATAGCTCCACCCTACAGAATCCTGGGATTTGTAGTTTCATGAGGCACCAGCATTATTTGGCAGAGGTAGCCAAAGACCTTGTAAAACTACAAATCCCAGGATTCCATTGGTTGGAACTACAGCACTAAAAGTGCTCTAAAATGGCATTATTTCCACAGAGTAGATGCATCTTTAGTTACTCTCTCTGTCTTTAAAATTCTCAGAGTTTTTTTTTTAAGCATCCACATGATGCTTCCTTTTGTTAGAATATCCAGAGGCAATTCCAAAGACAAAGTAGAGTAGAGGACATTATCATTTTATTTCACTAGATGGGGCAGGGGAGGAAGGACAGAGCTTTCATACTAAAGCAGTAAGATTTTTAGAACAATGTACCTTTAAAAGAAAAAAAAGAAGCCATGCTCATCTAAGTCTCCAGAGCCAATGGCCTGTTCCGCACGGGCGTAAAATATGTCCCCAGGACGTACTAGGGTTAGGAAAGGGCATCCTTTATGGACACCCCTAACCCAAGTACATCCTGGGGACGTACAAAATGGTGGCGCCTGTTCTATATGGGTGCCGCCATTCTGACGTCGCGGACGCCTAGCGTCCGCATGTCACACAGCACTAATGACACCACGAGTGCGCCATTGGCGCCTTGCGGCATCATTAGCACATCGCAAGAAGAAACGCCATTTTGGGGCTTCTTTCTTGCGGCGCTGAGGAGCCACGCGGTTTGGCAAATGACGGCGCCGGCAGACCGCCATTTTCAGGCGGTCTGTAACGCACCAATAATAAGCAAAGATACAGAAGAAATCCCTAGTTGCCCTGGTTGTCTATAGTTTTATGAAATCTGAATGTTTATTGACCAAATGCCTATTTCCAGTTTCCTTCCTTCTTCTTCCGCCTTCTGCTAGTTGAAGAAGTCTGTATGGATTGAAAAGTCTTTTTTTCCAGAAAATCCCAACTCATAAAAATTAAGCTTTCTGTAGCTAGATATCTTTCATCTTTCCAATAGTTTAAATAGGTCTGAATTTTATTTATTGCATATCAAAACATTATGTCAAATGTTTTCATGCCACAGTCCAGTGATGGAAAATGTCATCATACCAAATACTGCATAGCCAGTCTGTGGTTCAAGCTCAGGCTTTGTATTATGAATTGTGTGATGATTGTGTATTCTTGCCTGGCAGGGGGATTGGATTGGATGGATCTTGTGATCTCTTCCAGCTTTATGAATCTATGGCGGGTTACAAACCGCCAAAAAATACGTATGGAATACGTATTAGGGTTAGGAAGGGGCGGTGCTTCCGCACCCCCCTAACCCTAGTACGTATTCCATACGTACAACATGGCGGCGCCCCTTCCACATGGGGGCCGCCATGTTTACGTATCGGATGCATAGCGTCCAGACGTGTCGCGGCGCTAATGATGTCGCGAGTGCGCCAGTGGCGCCTTGCGACATCATTAGGGCGCCGCAGAAAGAAGCTCTATTTTGGAGCTTCTGTTTTGCTCCGCCAGGGAGCCGCGTGGTGTGGCTGCGACGGCTCCCTTACGGAGCAAACGGCGGCGGCGGCAGACCGTCTCAAAGCGGTGGTCTATAACCCGCCTATAATTGTAATTAGGCCAGAGTGGGTAAACCAGCTCTGCACCTAAAGGAACATTCCATTTGGTAAACTAAAATGATGGTTTCACCCCAGAACATCATGGCCTACAGCTTTGATTAAGAAAAATGACTAGATGTTATTCATGCTACATCTTCTGTAGACAGACTTTTTTGCATACTGGGTTTCATACATAAGCAATCTATAGTTTTCACATGTGTCATTAACTAGAATGTTCTTTTTGCTCATGGGCAGTTTGTACTTCTGAAGATGAGTTAGCTATACAAAATGACTATAAAAAGTTTAAGAGCTTTCAGCTTATTTTGTCAGGGGCCTGTCTGTCATAATATGGATAAAACATTCATTTTTCAGTATAGCTAATACATTAGGACCCCATTCCCACTCACCCATTTGCCCTGGATAGAACTAGGCAGATCCAGGTCCCCCCACATCGAATCTGCTCAGAAAGAAGTGACCACTACCCTTTACCTCGATCAGGGCAATTTGCCCCTCTGGAAGTTCACATTTGTGGAACCACTTTAAAATGGAGCCTACTTGCTTGTCAATCAAATTCACTTCTGCTTTTGTCAGAGGTGACGTCTCCTACAACCATTGGCCAACAGAATGCCCCCCCCCCCTTTTTTAAACTGGCAGCAGCATTCACATATTTTGTCAACTAGTTCACCTATTCTGTCAACTTTTGTGTCTATGTGCATGTGTTTTGTGCCTTCAGGTCATTCAGATTCCCTCCCCACTTTAACTTTTTGTCCAGCTCTTTGCTATGGAATTCTGGGAGTTGGAGTTTGGTTGCATGCTTTTGGGTGATTCTCCAAATGGGGTTCCCTCCTGGAGAGGAGGAAGAGAGGGTCCTGGGCATCCCTGACTCCCTCCCTCCCTTCACTGTCCTCCCAAGGTCACTCTAGAAGCCACGCAGATCCCGCCCATGGGATACCGTCGCCGGCTCCCTCTCCTCCGCAGGCCTCAGAACCCAGCTGCCGGCATCCCTCCTTCCCTCCTTGAGGTGGGCCAGGGCTGTCAGTGACGCAGGGGCTTCTGTTGCCTCCTGTGTACTGACGGAACAGGAGCCCCGCCGGTTCTCTCTACCTCTTTCCGTGTTATCTTTTCTTCTCTCCTTCCCTCCTTTCCTCTTCTCTCCCCTGTGCCACCTTCCCTTCCTTTTTCCCTCTCTCTCCTTCTCTCCCATTCGCTTCATCTGCTTTCCCTCTGTTTCCCAGAATGCAATCCCTCCTTCTCTCCTATTCGCATCCTCTGCTTTCCCTGGCACAAATTTAGCACAAAGCATTCACATTGTATCCATATATGTATCCATCATTCGCATAAGCTGTCAAAAATAGAATCAGAAAAAAAGGGGGAAAGCCTCTTGCAAAGCGACCGGCAAGAGGGGAGGCATGATCCTCCCACTGCCCTCCCTCTGACCTAAATCCCTCCCTGAACTTGACCCGATCATGACCAGGGCCAAGTTCACATTTGCCGGCAGCAGGGAAGAGCCGTTTCCCCCCAGAAAGAAACAGGAAATAGTCCGCTTTTAGAAGAACCATGCTAAGGGGGATTTGTCCTGGATCTGGTGTGCAAACCCCTGATCAGGTAGTGGAAAAATCGGCATGAGTGAGAACTTCCCACTTTTAAACCGGTTTAGGAACCGAGGTAAAAGGTTGTCTGAATGGGCCCTAATTCACCTGCTTAGGCCCACATGTAAGATGCAGATTGGCAAGATGTAACTTTTTCTACACACCAA
This sequence comes from Sceloporus undulatus, assembly GCF_019175285.1. Lineage (NCBI taxonomy): Eukaryota > Metazoa > Chordata > Lepidosauria > Squamata > Phrynosomatidae > Sceloporus > Sceloporus undulatus. The sequence goes on from NC_056523.1 coordinate 254,990,863, forward strand.
CAGCTTGTAGCATTCATATTTTTAAAAGTAACCAAAATGCAACTATTGAGTTACTTCACTTGAGAAAGTGGAGAATTATTTTTACAAATGGAAACAAATGGGAGTAATTAGCTCATAATATTCCATGTTTAGTTTTGCCTGTTCCTGTGCATCCTAGCACAGGTGGATCTATTCTTCTGCTTGAAGTATACAAATAGCATTCATTACCTCTAATTCTAATAAGCAGAGTTGCTGCTTTACATGAGTGTGGTTATTCAGATATTGTTGGACTGCATCATCCATCACCATTGCCTATACTGGCCAGGAGTAATGTGAGTTGTTGTCCAGCAACATCTGCCACAGTAATACATCTCCCCTCCCCAAGGGCCCTTTTACACTATGCAGCTATAACAATATGATTCCTCTGTAATGGCCATGATTCCATTGTATGACATTTTGGGTTTTGTAAATGCTCTTCTCTACACTGTAAATCCAAGAATTCCACAGGATGGAACCAGAACAGCTAAAGTTGAATTGCAATGCTTTAATTGTGTAGTTAAAGGGCCCATGCTCTATCACATCTCCCTTTCTGAACACTGCTGCATGTTTGTTTCTAGCCCTGTTTCCTTTCCTGTGGCTGCCTCCTAAGCCTCTAAACTTTAAAATATACCAGTTCCCTTAGCAACAGAAACCAGCAACATGAAACCATTTCATAGTCAAGCTTTATTATTGTTTGACATTTAAATGTTTTGGACAAAGACATTTAATTAAGCATGGCCTAGCAGATGCTAATGTGTGGAGAAGTGCCAGACTTTTAAAAATAAGTTGCCAAACTTAAATGATTACATTTAGACTTCAGAAGTTTTGAGGAATGTTCAGCCTTGATACATCTGGTCTTTGATAATATAAAGGTGGAAACTTTTTCTCAAGTTATACTAAGATTTACAACAGGGTAATGCTAATTAATTTAAGATGGACTTTGTGGAATAGGAATTCTATGAAAGTCCTTCCCATGATGCTGATTGAAAATTGCAAGCAACTACGTCCTATACATGTCTACATGAACATAAAACCCATTGCATTCAAAGGGTCTTTCTGTCAAGTGAATTAATGTTGGATTATGGCATTAATCCTCGGGAGGGCACAATGTGTAACTCTAGATATTGGTTGGTTGGTTGGTTGTGGTTAATATTTGCTGTTTCTAATCAGAGGTGGCCCAAGACTTTTTCTGCCTGTCATGGAGAAAGGCGTTGTCACTCGCTTCCCTCATTACCTAAGTAAACTATTTACATCATGGGCCATTTACATAACTTTGCCCCAGCTTTTGCTTTGTCCTGTCCACACAATGCAGGACCAAAGACCTGATCTGAGTGTGGACTGATTTTATGTAGGAAGGCCAGTTATGCATTGAATCCATGCCTTAATCTGTTTTTTAAAAACTCACCATTTGCCCACTACCACTGGCATAGATCACTCCCTCTGAGGCCACAACAAGGTACTCAGCCATGTGATCAACATTGGGCACCTAGTTTTGATATCAGAAGGAGTGACTCATGCCAGCAGTGGTGGTGCCAGGTGGCACAGTAGACAACCATCTGTCATAGCTCCAGAATGCACATGTGATGGGGAGAAAACAGGACAGCTTTGGGACCAGAATATTCCGGGAACAGCTGAAATGTAGATCTACTCCATGTCAGCCAACTTAAAGACATCCTTCCTCATCCTTGGCAGTTAAAAAAAATGCAACAGTAAGATCTGAAATAACTAACCATTTGTTGTTCTTTCATGAAACGTAGAATTTGCTGCCATAGGCAGAGGCCTCACTTTGCCTAATGGTAGATCTGCTCTTGTTTTGTTGTGAACTCCTACATGTGGTGCATAGGAATTTCATGGGCAGGGTAGAAATGTTCATAAGAAAATAAATAACAAAAACCAGGAGAAGGTTTTTACAATGCTGCTTGAGTCATGAACTTCTGCAGAAGAGGTAAATGTGAATACTTTCCACAGAGAAGGTATAAAAGGCAATATAAAATTTCATATAGTGGATAGTGGTCTGGTCCCACTGAGTTTAATGGGGCTTGAAATGTGCCTCTCTTCCTATACAGAACCTGTATCCAAAGAATGCTTTTTTGCTGTGTTAGCCCCTTCATGCAATGCTGCTCTGGAGAGCACCCAGAGCATCACTGCATATAGGCATTTGCATTACATATAGACATTTAAGGTGGGCATTGGTGTATCACAGGAAGAAAACAAGTGAAAATAGGGATGTACATATTCATAACAAATCCATCCATGAAAATTATCTCTTTCCCACATTTTTGTCTCACAAGTGCCTGGTCCCATTTAAAAATAAATAAATATATAAATAAGAGGAAAAGATCTCTTTCTTTTCATATTCCACCTCACCACAGACTATACATTGGGCCTGTATTATGCTGTATTATGCACTGGTTGAAGGCTTTCCTTCCTTTCATTAAAGCATGTGTGACATAATGTTTTGAGCATTGAACTAAAACACTGGAAGACCAAGGTTCTAATCTTGACTTGGCCATGTAAACCCACTGGGTTACCTTGCATCAGTCACACACTCTCAGCCTCAGAAGATGTTAATGGCAAAAATCCCCTCTGAATATACTTACCAAGAAAATACTATGATAGGTTCATCTTAGTTCGCCATAAATTGGAAACAAGTTGAAGGCACACCACCACAACAGTTTGCACATATCTGAAATGTGCACATTTTCTGTGAACACTTCACAGACATATCCATGATGGCCTGGCAACATGAGGATTACAGAGGGGAAAATATTAACATGGAAGACCTGAAAAATGCAGACCAAGTCAAACAAAGTGAAACTTGGCCTAAAATTATATTTTTCATGTATACCTAGCTGAGAACCCTTTAGTACGTACAGTAGATTACATAGGGCCCTTTGGCTCTTGGACTGTGTCAACTCCCATCTAGATATAATCTTCCTAGGGTACAGGTTCTTTATTAATCCTGTACTGATGCTTTTTCATTATCTCTTTTTATGTGTAAAATGATATTGTTAATTCTTTTTATAGGTGGTCATCACATCTATATTATATTTAATCCTATATTAAATTCCTATAAAAATACCAATTCAACATATTTTTTTAAAGAAATATTTAATTGAGCACTTTGTTTTGCTGCTTGTATTCTAGCATCCATTAGCAATGTTTGAATGAACTGGTTCTGCTTCAGGACGCTCAATACATTTGGCATGTCCCTCTGGCTGCATCTGCACTGAAGAAATAATGCATTTTGACACACCTTTAATGACCATGGCTCAATGGTGTAGAATCTTGGGATTTGTAGTTTTGTGGAATATTTATCATTTGCTGTGAGAGCTCTGATGCAACAACAAATTACATATTCCAGGATCCCATAGTATAGCGCCATGGAGGTTAAAGTGGTGTTAACCTTTATTACTTCTGCAGTGCAGATGCAGCTTCAGTAACACCTGAGAGTGGAAACACTGGACGTCTAAGCAGCCATTTTACCTTGGTGGATAGAACAGTTCTTAATGTTTGCATGATCTGAATTTAACTTTCCCATCCATAATATTCTTTATCATTTCTTGCTCATTCCACATTTTATTTTCTACTCCAAGGTGAGACAGACCTAATTTTATTTCATTTTAGCTTCCTTTCTTGCCTTATTTCAGTTATCATCACCCCTGCTATAAAAGTTCTAACTGTAATTTGCACAGCATACCTTAACTACAAGCATTTCCCAATCATTACTGTCAAATCATTAATCAAAGTTTAAATTCATCACTTTTTGTACTGTCCAAAGAAATCTGAAACTTAGAAGGAACTTTCACTGTTCTTAGGATGTATGAATTGCACGTGTAAATTTGTTTCATATGAACAACTGCCAAAGGACAACTAAGTAGCTAATATAAAAACATAAACTGCATGCTTATTAATCACTAGTACAGATTTACTGTCCATTGTTGTGTGCCTTCAAGTGGTTTCTGACTTGTGATGACTCTAAGGCAAACGTATAATGGGATTTTCTTGGCAGGATTTGTTCAGAGGTTTGCCATTGCCTTCCCATGAGGTTGAGAGCATGTATCTTGCCAAGGTCACCTAGTGGGTTTTATGGCCAAGCTGGGAATCAGACCTTGCTTTCTAGAGACCTAGTCCACTACAGTCCACCTACTGTCCCTAGAGGTGTGCCGTACTGGTGACAATAACCACAATTGTTTTGAGGATCTTAGTTTCAAAAGATGCTGTAGCAAGGTGGCAATGGGGTTGCTGTTGTGTGGTGTTTGTTTTTTTAAAAAAGAAAATATTAATCCCAATTGTGAGGCAAAGCCTTCAAAAGCACCAAGCTGTTGCATGACAATAGCTCTTCTGATCACAAATAATAACCTAAAGTAAGCTCTTAGTTCTACCTCTACAATAGCTTGACCAAATCAATGAAATCTGTATAATTGCTGACTTAAGATCCTACACTAATAGAATAGATTTACTCTAGTTAGGACCAACTGAATTTAGAATATATATTTTAATTTGATATATTATTTTTTTTATCTTATACGTACATTGTTTGTCCTCCAGTGAGCTCAAGGCATTGCCTATGGCTTCCTATTTTATCCTAAAGCAAACCTGTGAGGTACACAAGGCTTTGCCAGACACTTGGGGCTTTCTGAGCTGTCTCTTAATGTTTGCTTGATTCACTTTTGCAGCATCATAATATCACTCCACCATGTCCCAGTCTCAGGCTTTATCCCAGAAAGTTCTGAAAATGAGATGGTACTGACCTGCCAGCCCTGTTACACATGGTAGTATTTTGGGTTATCTTAAGGAAAATAACAGCTGCTGACTGCCAAGGAGAAATTCATCTTTCTCATCATTTCTTTTCTTACCAGCTGGCAGAATGCCTTGTTTTCTTTCTAAGGGCTTTACTGCACCAGCCTAGTTCTTTCAGCAGCCACTTTTAGAATTTAAAAAACGGATACTTACCGCTTTTTAGGCAGCCATCACAACTTCTTGCAATCGTGCAACGGGGCTACTTCCCCCATTGTGCTCTCTTCCTGCATTATCCCTTAACCTTATGCTCTACGCAGCATGCCTATTGGAGTGGGGTTGTTTTTTTTTTGGGGGGGCTCCCTTTTTCTGTGCAATTCTAACGTTGTGCTTTCCTCAATTAACTCTTACAAAGGAAAGGAAAGGAAAGAAAGAAAGAAAGAAAGAAAGAAAGAAAGAAAGAAAGAAAGAACATTTTTTAAAAATGCTAATCAAGGTGCTTTGGAATAGCAGGTAAACGAGTGACAGGGGCAGGAGAGGACACTGGCACAGTGTGTCTGACAATCATGCACCTGCCCTGGGAGTGACATTTTGCACCTGGGGACTTGTACGATTGCCAGATCATTCATAGGTTTTCCCTGTGAATGAAAAGGGGACATGTCAGCTACAGCTTGGAAGCAGTGGCATGCAATGAGTATCCCCAAAGTCACTAATTTCCTCATGTAATCACTGTTTAAAACTTGTGTGCAGTAATGCCCTAAGTTAGCCCTAAGATTTTATCTTCCTAATGAACACGTTTTCTAAATATTTAATTATTGATTATTGATCAAACACTGCAAGGTTAAATCATCTCTTCATTACAAAGCTGTTGTGATATGCATTTTCTCTATTTTCCTTCAGTACCATAATTTCTGGTCCACAGTGTAAATTGCTGAAATCTCATGAGAGTCAAAGTTGTCCAGCTGAATATTTAGAAAGAATTAATAAACACCTAATATACCCCAGAAAATACTTCACAATCAACTTATTTATTATATATTATTTACATATATGAAGAATACATAATTGTCTTATCAAACTGAGATTTATCACCCATAATAATCAGCATCATAAAAATACTGAGTGGGAGGGGGAAATTAAACTCACCACAAGGCCATGTGGTATTAATGAATTCCTTTCAGGGTTTAGGTTTCAGTGTCTAAATCTATAGTTATGAACAAACACATAATTGGTCTCAATGACCTGAACAGAACAATCTTTTTAAGAAGCCTTACTGGGACATATTCACCCTTTTGTGATCCACTTCAGAATGAGAAAAGCTGCTGAACTGAAAAATGAACAAGGAAAATCTGATTTGTTTGCATGGAGCTGGCAAGCATACATTTAGGAACCACTTTAGAAAACAGCCCAGCTCAATACCAAAGCAGACATTCTATAATGGGAAATCCTATGTGGCCTCTGTAGGTTTGATTTTTGCTGTCAATGTGCATTTCTAGGTTTCTTGGAGGGGAGGGGAAAGTAATAGCCAGGTTTCAAAGAAAATGAGTCATTGTAAGGAATTGGTAAAGAAGAGAGAGAAGCATTTATTACACGAAGGGGAAAGGTTTGGTTCTGAGTCTCACATTAAGGTTGAGAAATGGATGTTGAAAGCATTTAAGGATTTATTTGGGCATCAGCTCGGTAAGAAGGATCCAACTCCATCATAGCTGATTAAAGCTAGCAGGGAGTGACTAACATCTGTTACTGACAAGAATTATTGATTCCTCCTGTTTAAGAAGCAAGATACTAGGCATGCTTTAACATGCCATGATTAGCCTAGTTTCTGCTCTTGTAATTCTCCTGAAACCTCATCACCTTTCACAAATTTTAGTGAACTTTTAGAGAAATCAAATAATGCCGCTAAATCAGCTAAAGCTTACTATTAGCTTTAGCTGTTGCACCAGCTGCACCACTTCCTAGAACTGAATGATCTAAAGATAGCATTGCACATGTTGGTGACCTCAAGGTTGGGCTTTTGCAATGAGCTGCTCATTGGGCTACCTCTGTACCAAGTTCAGAAACTTCAGTTAGTGCAAACAATGGCAGTCAGATTGGTTACTACCATATCTAGAAGTGATCATATAATTACACCCATATTAAAATCACCCCATTGGCTGCCAATTAGTTTTCAGGCAAAGTACAAAGTGTTGATTCTTACCTTTAAAGTCATGAATGGTTTGGGTCCAGGTTACCTATGAGATTGCCTTCTTCTATATAATCCATCACATACACTCAAGACAAGTGGACATTTACTTCAGTCAGCCAAACCTAGTCTGATAACTATCATCCAGAGGAATTTCTATTGAGCTGCCCCTCAATAGAAAGGGGGGGGGTAGATTCATCAATGGAGTAGCTGTCTGACTTAAAAATAGCAATAAAGACCAGTCTCCTTCAGTAGGCCTATCCAGATATTTTTTTAATTTTTTTTTACAAATGTTAAAGTATGTATTGACTTCTTTTAATATGTTTTGTATGCTCTTTTTAATTGTATTATGTGTCTAATATTTTGTTCCTCCCTGCCTTGATCCATAGGGAAAGATGGGTAAGAAAATAATAACATCATCTTCACCAGTATTGTCCTCCTGCTCCTCAAATATTCTTGGTCCAGGGAAGCACAAAAGAGGAAGGTACAAGTCCTCATAAAACTTCACTCTCACTAGTCAGGCTGCAAAGGGGGAAAGACCCTTGTGATGTCACAGCAGAGGCTATCCTCTGTTTTGAAAGATTTCAACCTTGATTTTAACTGTGTCTGAACAGATTTCAATTAAAAAGGGACAAAGAATATATACAATTCTAAGAAAGAAAGAAAGAAAGATGCCAGGTTAATTATAATATAGTGATGGTCTCCTTCATGCCCCTCTTCCTCCCTCTCCTCCCAAGCCTCCCTAGGTTCATCCTTTTGGTTGCCTGCCTCTTTCAGGCTTCTGTCCCATTGTCAGTGGCATCAGGACAGGGGAGATGATCCATCATGCTCCTCCTGTGTCTCATCTCCTAGGCCCTCCTGGCTTGTTTCTCCTCCAGTGTGGCTGCAGCAATGTGTGTGTGTGTGTGTGGGGGGGGGAATCAATGTCATCCATGATGGCCACCATGGCAGCAGTGGGGGGTGTTAATTACAGAGCCATCACACTAATTTCCTGTGTAAGGAAAGTCATGCTCAAAATTCTGCAGCAAAGACTCCTATTACATTTTGAATTTTTGTTTTTGAAAACCATGAGATCTGAGCACGGATGTTCTCTAGTAGCACAGGAGACCCATATCCACTTGTGCTCCCACCATGTGTTTAGATCATTTAAATGTTCTTATAACAACCTAGGAGATGCTCATGAATAAGTGGTTCCAGCAGAGCTGGAAGAACATCTAAAGAGCACTGCATTCTGTTCCAAATTCAGGCATAGTCACCAGTCTAAAGTTCCACTGAATACAAGATTGGCAAAACTGCCAGGCAGATGGCAATCCGATCTGCCTTCCCTGACAGATTTTATAAAGAAAGAAGAAGGAATGAAACTCCAGAGTAGCTGTATCTTGACTGACAGAGAGAGGACACTCGTATAGAACAGGTCTAAATCTTACCATTCCATCTTGGATCTACAATTAAGTCCTGCCACAGTCAGGTTGCCTGTACCAGGTGTGGGCTTTTTATAACCCCCTCCCCCAGGACTAACCTACTCATAATGTCAAAAACATAAAATCTAAGTATATTTTCACTTCTTACAGTAGGGGTGAGGACATATAATTATGGCATTCCTGCATGCAGAAAAAAGTTTAATCCTTTCTGCCCTAGGTCCTATTTTACCAATAACACTCTGCATACACATAGACTCGATATGGGGGAATGGGATCCTAATTCTTTCCAGTGTGATGTAGTGGTTTAAGCATGGGACTACAACTTTGGAGTTCAGGGTTGGTTCCTCTCTCAGCCATGAAAATCCACTAGGTGACTTTGAGCGAGTCACACACACTCAGCCCCAGAAAACCCTGTGATAGTTTCTTCTTATAGTCCCCATAAGTTGGAAATGACTTGAAGGCACACAACAAAAACAAAAACAACCATTGGGGACAGGGACTGCTTTTAACCATGCTGAATGTTTGTGAGATTATTGATAAATCAGAGATTAGGAGGAAATGGGTCTTGAGTCATAATTTGTTCCTGTTTGATTAATTTCCATAATCATCATTTCCAAAGTCAAACCAGCAGTCCACAGTTACTCTGGTTTCTCAAACTTTTCTCTACTACCTGCTCCAATTTTAACCTTTGCTAAACAGTGCATTTGTTCATATGAGTGGGGATTTTTTTTTTTTGGGTCATGCTAAAGTTCATATATTTAAAGGTAAATAGTGTGCTATAGTGATTAAAGTGTTGTATTTAGACTAGGGAAGCCTGAATTCAGTTGTTGTTTTTCCATCTCTTTGGTGGCTGCTGTGAGAATTAGGGGCCTGAAAATGAGAACAGCTATTGTACACAGCCCAGAGCTCCTCAGAGGAAAGACAAAATAAACTGTGATTATGCTTCAGTTATTTATTTCAAAAAGTTATATTCTCAAAGCTGAAATTCAGAGCAGATTGTAGTTTAACAACAATTATTGGGAAATTTAGCCCTTTAGGGAAGCAAGGCTAGATCTAATGCTACAGTTATTTACGCTGTACTTATGTCCTGCATCCAAATTATGGTGACCTTTTCACAGGATTTTCTTAGCAAAATTTCTACATGGGAGGTTTGCCATTTCTTTCTTCTCAGGTGGGAAGACTGTGGCATGGCCAAGGTTATCCAATGGGTTTCTGTGTCTAAGTGGGTATTTGAACCCTGGTCTTCTGGAGTCCTAGTCCAGCATTCAGACCACCAAACCTGACTGAATTTCTTCTCACCTCTACTTATATCAATGAAATTTTGATGTATATGGTTCTCTGATATAAAATAAGTATTGTTGCTTATAAGAAAAAGATATATTCAGCTATAGATATTTGGAATTAGGTAGTATGTTTGTGGCTCAAAACATGATTTATTTAGCAGTTAGCACTTCAAAACACTATACCATGAAAAAGGCCCTTTGTTTTTCACCTTTCCCTACAACATTTATTTCTCTCAGATACATTCAGTTGGAATGGTACAACTTATCTATATTAATTATAGTTATGTCTTCATTCTTAACTATTTAATAGACACATAATGCAAAATCATATTAAATGTTGTTTGTTATGCACATCTTAATATTTAGAGCTTAAGAATCAGGTCAAAAAAGTAACAAGTGAAGCAGCAGTCAGATGCTCAAGTAAACAAAAGGAATTAAGATTTTCCCATATAAATGGTCCTCAGTAGAAAATCCTTTAAGGCACGCTAATTTATGTTTCATTCTACATAATCCCTTAACATGCAGCAGATTTTGATATTGATAACACATAGCTCAGCTGTACTTTACAAGCTCCCTGAGAAACACTGGTGCTTTGGCAGCTGTGTAAGTGACAGTTGGAAGATTTGGCACCTGGAAAGGTAGAGGAGTCTGTTCCTATCCACAAACATATTTTGCCCAATGCTGAATTTAGCTGAGCATCATTCAGAAAAGCCTCTGAGAGGGAATGCATTTTAAAAAGCAGTCCTTCTCTTCCTTAAGTAACTTCTGCATCCTTATCTCCACATTTATCTCTTGGCCCAGGTTATCAGAGCAAGTGTTTTGCTTTGGGTTTTGGTTTTGGGTTTTTTTGTTTTTGTTTTTGTTTTTTGCTTGAAGGCAGTGACATGAAAATGTGATAACCATGTTTTCTCCCACAACTGATTTTTAAATAACCTTTAGGGGGTTTTGTCCCATGTACAAGTAGTCCTGAATAGAGTGGACTCATTGAATCAACAATTTATCTACACTCACCATTCAACAGTTGATTCAGTGGAACTACACTCGTTGGCCAGAATCCTGAATGTTCGTTATTTAAGCATAAATAGCATGGTTATGGTGCTCCCACTTAATTCCAGATTGCCCCCCAGTCTCCATTTACCCAGAAGTACCTGTGAATTGATGGGAGCATATCTCCCAGTTGCTCAAGAAGCAGCTGACTGCCATTTTCACCCCTCCTGTGATCAATCTCTGGTGCAACACGATGAAAGAGAGTCCCTGTTGCAATTCCCCCTTGCTCATATGAGAGAGGGTGAGAATAGCAGCCAGCTCCTTCATGAGTGACAAGGGAAAAGATCCCTATTGATGGTGTGGCTGCTGCCTGGTAAATGAGGATTTGGGGACTTTCACAGTCGCTGTGTGTCCCCCAAATGGCAGACTATGTGTGGACCATGAATCTATAACAGTCATGAGTGTGTAACTCTAGGCTGCACATTTATAACTGTCATACAGGATTCTGGCCATTGTAACTAACCAACAGGATCCTATTCATAAATAAATGTGTGAATTTGGATAAATTCTTCTCAAAACTAACTGTAATGACATTCTCCTCCAATTGCACTGACGAAAATAAATTCTCAGCAGAGCGAGAACTGTTTCTGTTTTGTTTTATTTTGTTGTGCATACCATATATCAGTATGCCATTTCTGAACATTTCAGGAAAAAATAGAGAAAGAGGCTGTAACCCTAATTCCGCGCTATCATGGTTAAAAAGACAAGGATTCAAATTCAGGCTTCATAAGAATTAAGAAGGCGCAAAGATGAATAAAACCTATTATATGTTTTCTCACATTTTTCAGTTGTAGTGCAATTGGAGGAAAATATTGTTTCCTTTTGCTTTTGGAAGAATTTACCAAAATTAATTACATGTTTTTAGTTACAATGTTCATTTTTCATTCCATGTTTTTTTAAACTACATTTTCCCATTATAATTTCAACCTGCCAGTTATAATTACTATCACATTTTTAAACATCTCACATTATTGAAGAAACACATGAATTTGAATCAATTCTCATTTTAAAAATTAACCAAAAGCAAAAAACCAAAACAAAACCCTCAGCTGGTCAAAATTATTGGCCAGGGATTACTGCATTTTGTTGTTGTTGTTGTTGCTGTTGTACTTTCTGAATACTTCCAAAATAACAAAGGATAGTGCTGAAAAACACTTGGCCATGAAAGACAAGAAAAATAATGAAAAGAACTGAATTGAATTTTAAAAAGTCTAGGTTTAGGGGAAACTTCTTTAACTCCATGTATTCCTCACTGGTGACCCCTGTTTACAGTCTGCATGCACTAATCTGCATGCAGCCTTGGCAGTGGATTGATTCTGTACCTTAAGTGGCCCTTGCAATTACACATTCTAGTCCAAAGAAAAATAAACCCTTACCTTGTTCCTGTGCTTTGGGTGTGACTACATGTTATTGCTATCCCAAAAAAATACTTCTGGTGTGACTGCTCACTTCATTGGGAGTACAAATATCTGTAAACACCAAAGGAGCTTTCAGCTGCTTTTCCATGTAATATGCTTTTTTAAAGCACCTGTCCAATTTTTTAATGACCTATCAGCTGTGTTGGGTCACAGTAATTGAGAAACACAGCTATATAGTCTATATGCAGAATTATCAGTGATTCCATGTTACTTTTTGAGGTTGGTGGGTATAATATATTTGCACTGGAATACAACATGACATGACTTTTGCATTTGGGAGACCTAAAGAATTTCCCCATGAGGCACTGTAAGTTTGGAAACTAGTACAGTCTGTAAGTAATACTAATAACAGCAGAGTATTAATTTGCTTTAGAATTTTTATCCTTTTTTTCAACTTCTAAATGAGTTTGCAAATCAGCTTACACATCAGAGAGAGAAAAATATCTACAAAGCCAATAGAGTAATCTAAAACAAAATGGAAGTTCATTTTGTTTGTTACATTACCAAGGTCTACATTCAACAGAATTCAAGAATTACTAAATTCATCTATCAAGAAAGAGAGAGAGCGAGAGAGCAAATAACCCCTCCCTCATTTGTTGAAACTGTCCATTTTATAAAGGTTGGAACAGAAGGGCATCCAGGAGTGGCCAGAAGCCGCTCCTGTCCCAATTGTTCATGGCCCCAAGGCTGTCTCCGGCTGCAGTCCCAAATGGACCACGGCAAGGAGTGAATCTTTTAGCCAGTCTTCAGCCACCTTAGGAAGCTGCCCCCATTTCCCTGTTTGTTTCAGGCCTAGGTTAGCTACTAGGAAATAACGTCTGCATAACTGCTTACATTTCAACCAATAATAATTCTCATAGACAGCCACAATGGTCTGTTACCAAGTTTACAGTGAAGCAAACATTTTGTTACACTTGAATCTGGAAGCAGAATGATATTGAAATAAAGATTTATGGATGTTTGAGGCTGTGACCTGGATGGTTTTTGCATCACAAGAAATGGATCATCTTGGTGAATCCCTTCTTTAAAATTGGACAGGCTAGTAGACAGTTTACATAAACACAAAGAACTGGCCTATAGATCATCTGAATAATCTCTCTGCAAACTGAAAGGAAAAGTGAGTTTAGCAATGACTTTTCTGCTATCAGAAAGTCCAGCATCCCTGTTGTATATTACCAGATAGCTTTTCTATCATTGGTTCTGACTATATGAATACGATAAGTGTTCTCATCACTTTTATGACCATTTAAAAAACTGAAAGGCAGGACATACTCTTTCTCTGCCTTTGTCATGTCTAAAAACACATCTGGCATGGTTATCCTGCCTGGTCTGCATGATAAAAATGTCAGAACAAAACCTTAGTGCTGCAAGGGAAATTTCATTGTATTATGTTGAAATGGTCAATCAAATATAATTAAAATTCACTGAGGCAGAAAAACTCCAATTTGGATCACACTGACCTGGACATGATTATCAGTTTAGCCCTTCACAGTGGCTCATCAGCTAAAGTGGATTCACAATTAGGTTTATAAGGAAAATATAGTGGAAAGAGGTGTCTATATGTGTTTACATTTATGTGATAGATGATGGATAAATAGAAGCAAAAACACTGTACTCTTTTCTGAACCTCATAGGAAATATTATTAAACATCCTTGAATAATTTATCAGTTATGCCATCCCTGCATTATTTAAATAAAGCCAACTGCTTACAGGGTTATTTTTTAAACCAGGTGTGATCATTATATCTATCTCATGCCAACTGACTTTCTATTAATGTGGCCCTAGGACTTCATAGAATCAGTAGCATATAACTGGGGAGAAAAATGAATGAAAGAACCACATGCACTACTTGTGGGTACCTTTCTGATGGAAATTGTCACTTCTCTGCTTTCAGTATATCAGTTACATGAGAAAGACCCATAATAATGTATCATATCAACCAACTTTCTTTTTCTGGGGTTGGTTCATGTATATAGAGAAAGAAATACACAGCAGTACTATTTGCATTTTTCCTTATAAATGTGTGAAGGTTATCAGTGGAGATGAAGATTTCTACTTACATTGAGCGGAACATAGATAAAACAGAGGATTTACTGAATAAATGTTACCTTTTGTTGCTGTATTTGTTGCTGTAGTTCTTCTCTAAGTATATAGAAAATGTAAGTGATACAATCTTTGCAGACAGAATGATATTTGCAGATGCAATGGATACCATCCCTAGATCTTCAGAGTGAGGGTATTTTCCATGCTGTATTGTGCTGACTTGCCACATACCTTTCTCAATAATGAACAGTTTCCAGTCAGCCGCCAAGGGTAGCATTTGCATTTTTACTGCAGAACATATGATGGACTTTCCCTTTCCAGCACTGTCCTGGTTAATGCACATCTGCTACCACACTTCTATGAGTCTAACATTGTAAGAAGACAAGACACAGCAAGGAAACAGATAAGGATGTCAATGGAATCATGAGCAGAAGAAAGGAATCCAGTGAAGTCTGGGTAATATAATAAATGATAGATGATATTAACATTTTGTTTAGACTAATTGAGAGAAAGAAGTTGGTAGCATAAGACTATGCAGACTCAGTCTACTTCAAAGGTATAAGATGAAACAGACTGAGGACTTTACCATACAAGCTCCACTGACACAGAAATTGTGTCAGTTTCTTTAAAGAAATGGATACCTGCCACTTTCAGAGCAGCCATTACTACATGTCTTTCCAATTGAGTAACTGGGGCTGGTGCTCCCATCAAACTGCCTTCTTAACCCCTGTCATATGCCCTACCCAGCATGCCTTTCAGTTATTTTATGTTGTTTTTGTTTTTGTTTTCACTTTCCTTGTACAATTCCAAAGTTCTGCTGCTGTGAATTAAGGTGTGTTTTTAAAAAAGAAAAAGAAAAGAAATAGAAAACAAAAATAAAAATAAAGGGAATCAGGCTGCTTTAAAATAGCAAGGGGGATTGGGGACCAGGGAGAGGAGGGGACATTGACACTACATGACTGCCAATCTTGCAGCTGCCCCATCAACAATGTTTCACACTTGGGATTAGTATAATTTAGAGGTCATTGACAGGTATTCTTAGTCAGTGAAAAGGGACACAGCAGCTATAGGCTGGAGGCATTGCTGTGTGATAAATATCATCAAGACCAATTTTCCTGGTCTTTCTTATTGTTGCAATCCTTCAAGTCATTTCCAACTTCTGGGGATCATAAGATGAACCTATCACAAGATTTTCTTGACATGTTTCTCCAAATGCGGTTTGCCATTGCCTTACTCTGAAGCTGAGAGAGTATGGCTCCCCTAAGGTAACCCAGGAGGTTTTCATGGCCAAGCTGGGAATTGAACATTAGTCTCCAGTGTCATAGCCCCAATTTCCTTTTCCCTTCTGTTTAGCAGTTCTCTGTCAATCAGCTGAACATCACTGCCAGTTCATAGGCAGGAACGTTGCCTCCCATTTTACAATTCTGCTGAAAATTGCATGTGCATATGCACACCTACTTCAAATTAAATCTTTTACACAAGAGAAAGCAAGACACACAATGACAAATAGGGGAATAATAGTAACATAATGATGCTTATTAATTAAATACTCATTACCTGTGCACACACAGGACTGATTTTTTTAAAAAAAATCTTTATCTAATTAGAGGAAAAGGGGTTGAATTCATCGCCTTTATTCTTCACCACTGAACACTTACACACACATACAAATACCACATGCAGAGACTATGGCACTAAAAGAGTAACAAAAAATAAGAACCTGGTCAAGCATAAAATAAATAGATTTCTCACTGAAGTCCAGAAACAACTAAAAATAGCTATGAAGCAGAAAGGAAAGGATTTTGATTAACAAAAGAGAAAGAGAATAATTTTGAGCAGACAAAACCTGAAGCCACTACCAATCCCAGAACACAAAATACTCACAATTTGGAACACTCCTTGCTTGCTGTGCAACGTAAATGAAAGAGGGATAGATTAATAATATCTCCCTCAAGTTATCAATAAAACATGCTCTAGAATTAAGAACATAAAAGGGAGTTAAGCTGGATTACACCCAATGCCCATTGAATCCAACATTCTGTTTACGCAGTGTCACCTTTTATCACATGCTCACTGGCATACAGAGACATACTACCTCTGATACTACAGGAGATACATAACCATCCCATCTAGCAGCTACCAATGGGCCTAATTAATTTATTCACATCCTTTATAAAGCTGTTCACATTATTGGTCATAATTATATATTGTAGCAGTGAATTCCACTGTGTGAAGAGGTACAGTGGACCCTTGTTATACGCTGGGGTTTGGTTCCAAGATCCCCCGTGTATAACAAAATCCGTGTATGCTCAAGTCCCATTAAGTATAATGACATAGCAAAATGGTGTCCCTAATAAAAAATGGAACATCAAAGTAAATTTATACTTTTTTGGAACATTTTCAAACCGTGTATGCTTAAATCCATGTATAAAAAATCCATGTATAAGAAGGGCTGACTGTACTTCCTTTTAGCTCTCCTAAATCTCCCAATGTTCAGTTTCAATAGATGATTCCTAGTTTTGGAATCATGAAAAATAAGGTCTCATAGGTAGAATATGTTCTCTGTATCCACTTTTACTACATCATTGTTAATTATACAGTGGGCCCTTGGTATCTGCTGCGGTTGGTTCCAGGACTTCCCATAGATACGAAATTCTGTAGATAATCAAGGACTATTGTATACAGTGGCATAGTGAAATGGCGTCCCTTTTATAATATGATGAAATCAGGGTTTGCATTTTGGATTTTGAAAAATATTATCAAGCCATGGGTGGTAGAATCCAGGGATACAGAACCAAACTGTATACAACTTTCATTATAAGTCCCATGCATACCTCCCACTAAATTAAATAACTCGAACATCATAACATTTCTTTGTAGGGAGTGTACTCTAATTTCTTGATCATGTTGATTGTCCTTTTCTGCATTTTTCTATTGTCTACATACAATATTTTCTTTCAAGGTGCAGTATCTATTTTTGGCCCCCTTCTCACTACTAATCATAACACTCTGGTTTTAGTTTAACTAACATGGCTGCATCCAGGGAAGCCTGCAATTTGTAGTTTGGTGAGGCACTAGAGATTTCTAGCTGACAGGTCTTAATACCAATCCCTAAACTCCCAGAATTCCATAGGATGGAACACTGGGAATTAAAACAGAATGCTGCAATATAATTTAATATTAAAGAGCCCTTGCAGAACTCTATGTAGTATTCTATTAGAAGGTGGATTTGTCTGTTCTTCAGTCCCACTCACCCATCCTTGGAGAGTTCACAGAAGTGAAATGAAGGAGGCACATTTTTCTTTGCTTTTCCTAATTTTAAAATCCTAAAGCTTTGTCCGGGGTTCAGCTTTTAAGGATAGACTGCTTTACTGATCCAAAGAGCCTTAATTCAGATCATGTATCAGGATATGTTCAAATCTGTGCATAACCTTAAATAACAACAAACTCACATCAAAAGTGGATTTTTAGTTTGTAATACTAGAATAATGTGGTCTTTTGCTGGTATTGAATTTGCTCTATTACTTATTGTTTATAAATGGAACCATCTTTCCTAATGAATTAAAATTACTGGGTCTCCCTTGCTATTTGAACCTAACACAATTTAATAGAAAGGATAAATGTGAGTACCAAAGAAAAGCAATGTTATCAAGAACGATGTAATTTGAAAAATAAACAAAGAAACCTCTCATTCTCTGTGAACTAGCAGAAGAAACTGATTTATTTGGAAGCTTTCATCTTTCGCCCAAAGAACAGCAGGTTCTAAGTCAGAGCTATGAGCAGTAGGAAGAAATTGGCAATTGCATTTTTCATCTTCTTCCAAGAAAAGAGGAACTAAAACAACTTTGAGAAAACAGAACCCATAGGGAGCTGGGAGGGACAAAAGAATGGGGGCTTTAACTCTGCAAGTATAGTACTACAAAATACTGCAGATTGCAACATTTAGTAAAAAATATTCTCGATAACTTACGTGTATATTTTTCTCTTTAAATGACTATGAACTAGGTCTAGGTAAAACTGGGATGAAGACAGGACGTATACTGCAAAGTGGTGTCTTATCATCATCGCATGATGCCATGCAAACTTTTCAGATCAGTACCGCTGAAAGAGATTGTCAACTGCCAGTATTGTGGTGAAGTTCCATTTTATCTACAACAGCCACATTTCTGAACAAACAGCAATCCACAACAATCCCTGAGGAAAACATGGCTGAACCACTATTTGTTGACAAGAAGTGTGCCTGTAGTACACAATTATATTAGTTTCATATGACTTTAATTTTAATCTGATGAAATATTTAGAATTCTCTGTCAGGGAACTCTGCTCACTCT
Source organism: Sceloporus undulatus (assembly GCF_019175285.1). Lineage (NCBI taxonomy): Eukaryota > Metazoa > Chordata > Lepidosauria > Squamata > Phrynosomatidae > Sceloporus > Sceloporus undulatus. The sequence goes on from NC_056523.1 coordinate 255,009,347, forward strand.
CCAAAATACAGTTCCCAAGATACCGTGTGACTATATCTGATCTAATCTTTGGTTCTTCTCTTTTCATAGTACTTTGGAAATTCTAGTTTACAGGAGTAGAACTGAATTTTAATATGAAAAGTGAGACCTGCAAATTTTTCTATATAGTACTAGATTCTCAGTGACAGAAACAGCTGTATTCCACATCTTTACCCTTTGGCAATACATATATTAACAAGAAGCAAAAGATATGGAGTCTAGTTGGATTACATAATGGAATAGAATGCTTATACATCAAATGTTTACTTTGGCCTTTTATTTCTCAAGTTAAGTTTCTGAAAAGCAATTATGATAGAAGAATGATCAAAATAATTTCCATTATAAACTTCAAATGTTATTAAGAACTAATAATTTCTCCATATAACGTCTAATTTTCATACAATAACAATAACATTTCTCAGATAGTTAGAGTTCTGAACTTATTTGTAATCTTGCCACAACATTTTCTTGGTATGTTATGCTTGAAGCTGGCTTCAAATTCTTATTCTTATTTTTGCTGCACATGCTACTGGATGGTACCCCTTCCCTTTTTATTTGCAATCTTCACTAGATTTTCTTCTGTTCATTTGTAAGCTATTTTTATACCATCTCAGTCTCCAAAACAGCTTACTCACCAGCTCCTCTATCCCCCAAACCTTCCCCCTTAAATTGTATTTATATTTAAATCACATTTACATTTACAAATATATTTAGATTTGCAATGGGGAGAACAACACTAGATTGCTTCCTTCCAACTTTCTTGTGCGCCACTCCAGCAGCCCTTGAAAGTTAGGATTTCATACATCCAAGGCTGAAGCTCTGACAATATTGCTAGTAGCTTTAATGTGGGGTGGGGAGGGGAATGTAAAAGCCATAGGGGCTGAACTGGCCACCCCTAGAAGCATCAGAAAACTACCACCCTCTCCGCCCCCCAGATTTTTTGCCCGTAAATGCCTTCTTGGGGTATGGTGGCATTTTTGCCATGTTTCCCCTCCCAAGACCAGGAGAGGCCTTTGTAACAACAGGAGGTGATGTCTGCCATTGAAGTCATTAGAGATTATTTCCAGTTCTCTTCCTATTTTTTTAAAAAAATAAGAATGTATTTATTTTCTGGTGGAAGAATAAATAATAAATAAATAAATAAAACTTTTATTTATACCCCGCTTTTCTGCTACAGGAGCAATCAAAGTGGCTTACATGATTAAAAGGCAGTCAATATACTCTACATACAGTCTGTACAATACTATATCTAACCTCCCTTAAAAAAGGATTAAACCCATTACAATTTAAAATCAATTGTTAAAAGAAGAGGAATAAAGGAGTCTAAAAGCCTCTCCTGTGCTTAAAATGGGGGGGGGGGGGGTATGCCAAAAATGTACCCATGCCCCTAGAGGGAATTTGAGGGGAAATGAAACAAAAGTCTGTCTCTTATCTCGCATCTATCTATCTATCTATCTATCTATCTATCTATCTATCTATCTATCTATTTATCTTCTGGAAGCTGGGGGACACAAACAAAATGTCCCATAGATTGCATTTTGCCATTCATACCCTAATGGTTACTGTTCAAGCTGAGCGAATTACTAGCTGTGTATGGGCAGGAGGGGGGTTATTTATTAGCCCTCTTGATGCATGAAATTCAAATTGATATCAACTACTTAGCCAGGACCAGTGGTGTCACAGGAGGTGCAGGGGGTATGGACCACATGAGTGACACCTCAAAGGGGGGATGTCACCTGGTGGGGCGGTACACCTGAAGGGACTGGCGCAGCTGCAGGGTGAGTGAGAAAGGATGCTTTCCCACTTATCCAGCAAACACATCAGATCCTAAACAGGTTCTCCAGAGGCTGCAGCACTGCTCTTCTTAGTAGCAGCTGCTGCTGGGGAAGCAGTGCCTTCAGAGTCTGGCATGGCTGCAGCTGCGCTGAACCCTGAAGGCCTTTCCGAGGGACAGGGGCTGCCTTCAGGGTCCAGCATGACTTCTCAGAGTGAAGCTACATCAGACTCTGAATGGGCACTCTGGAGGTCACAGCACACCCCCATAGCAGCAGTCTGGGTGAGCAGCTGGGCAGGGGGAGGGCAAGGCAATTTTCCCTCCCCCCCCCCCACACCAGATAACATCAACCTTAGCAACACCAATGGCCAGAACTAGACCAAATGTTTATGTCCACTTGAGGTTTTGGGAGGAGGAAAACAACCATCTTTTGTTCCCATGCAATACGATGTATGAGAATACAGTGGTACCCCGGGATACGAAATACCCAGGTTACGAAATTTCCGGGATACGAAAAAATCCCATAGGAAATAATTGTTCCGGGTTACGAATGTTTTTTCGGGTTACGAAAAAATTTTTGGTGCTTTTTTCGGCTTTTTCGCACGAAATCGCGGCTTTTCCCCATTAGCGCCTATGGCATTTCGGCTTGTGAATGCTTTTCGGGTTACGAAAGCGGCGGCGGAACGAATTAATTTCGTAACCCGAGGCACCACTGTACAAAGCTCCTAGAACATAGAATTAGCAATGGAAGTAGCAAGTAGTCATTAAGCAGCAATGGAAGTGATGCTACTTAACCACACAACACAATTCCTATAAATATTATTGGCTCTAGTTTAAATTGTATGAAAGGACTGCTTGGAGTGTCTTTTGCATTTAAATAAATATTTGCATTCTCCTAAAGGAGGCCTATCTTTGGACAAGCTTGAAATTGTAATTGAAATAATATGATTTCTTTCCTGATGGTGAAATTCACTGTTACTGAAACTTCATCTGCACAGACATGTTAGAAAGAAGGATCCTATGATGGGGCAGGGGCTTTGCTCAACCTTAATTTAAACCCTCAAACAATCATTGTGTGTATGCATAGTCCTCATTTGGATTCCTTCTCTCATTTGATTCTTGTCATCCCTCATCCATATCTGAAGCTTACTCTTGTTCTTGTTGGGTTGGGCACATAGGTTGGTTTAATAAGATGATCTAAATGCAAGATAGTTACAAATCAAGCCAAATCAGATTCAACTGTTAGTTACAATTATATGTTTTAATATGCTTTATGGAGCTGCCCTCAACATTAGTAAGATTTTTGTTTTATTCCATCTTTTAAACTGGATTGACATCAAGTATCTGATCTAGGCCTTCAAAACATTACTGTCACTGATATAGTTAACTACAGTGGTTAAAAGAAAGCAATATATAAAGCTCAACATACAGTCCAGCATATGCTGGGATCTTCCATAGAATTAGGCTTCTCCTCTATGTTCAATACTTGGAACATCTACAAAACAGAGATATTTACATAGACCATGCTCCTGGCCACCACATATAATCCTGTGATGACGTCTGTGTATTTATGATTGATCCTGGCTCACATCAGCTCCCTCGTTCCAGTAGGGCTCACCAAACAGTGTGTGTGCAAATTAATCTTGCGATTAATAGGTAATATGAAGCATTTAGATTGCCTGGGCCTACTACGAAGTGTTGTAATTCACTACAAGAGAGAATAGTCAGATAGGTGATTCACAGTCCAGATGTCAAAGAACTGAACAACCAATCTGTACCTGGAAAAACCAAGGCAGACAGATGAACGCACAGAAGAGCAGCCACCCAGTTCCATCTTTCCAGAAATCAGAGTCTCCAAGCTGGTTTAGGTGCTTTTCACATAGAGTGTGAATTGTGCTGCCAGAAATGTTGCTGCCAGTACCTGGAGAGTGTTTTCTGCCTGCCTTATTTGGAGAGGCTGATTGTTCAGTGAGAACAAATATTATATATTCAATCATAAAGCCCATTTGTTTGTTTGGTCATGTATATGTTGCATTTCTCCCAGAGTTGGACCCAGGGTGGTTCTCAAATAGAATCAATTAAAATATAACAATAAAATTGTATTTTATTTTTCCAATGGGGGGGGGTGGTAGGTAATGTTTTTATTTTATTTTGATGTTTTACACCCTCTTTTAATGCTTTTTTTTGTGGGGGGGTTGGGCAATGTGGCTGAGTTCTGGAAGTGTTTATTCCTGTCATTTTGCCAGCATCTGTGGCTGGCATCTTTTTCTGAAGATGCCAGCCACAGAAGCTGGCAAAACATCAGGAATAAATTGTTCCAAAACATGGCCACATAGCCAGAAAGAAACCACAAAAAACTATGGATGCTGGCCATGAAAGCCTTCGACCACATCTTTTAATGCTATTTTTAACTTGTTTGAAATGCAGTTTTTAACTTCTGTTTAACCTGTTTTTGTTTTGTTTTTTTAAAAATTGAAATATAGTTTAGTTGTATTTTAACATTTGTATTAACAGTTTTTAAATTGTATTGTGCCTTTAAAAAGTTGCATGTTGCCTTGAATCCTGTGCTGGGAAAAAGGCAGGATATAAGTCAAATAAATTAATAAAAACAATTAGAATCAATCCATTAAAATAGCATAAAATATTTAAAATGCATACAAAAATTAAAAATAGAATACACCCCTCCCGCAATAAGAAGCCTCTCTGAGAGCAATTATGGTCGGTTGAACAAAAAGGTCTTTGTCTGCCAGTGAAAGGAAAGCAGGGAGGCGGCCAGACTAGCCACCCACAGAAAAGAGATTGAGAGGGTGGGAGCAGCCACCAAGAAGACTTTCTCTGTGTCTTCACCAAGTGAGCCTTTGACAATGGCAAAACCAAGAGAAAGCCCTCCCCTGTAGATTTTAAGACTCTGACAGGTTTATATCAGGAGATACGGTCTTTCAGATAGTCTGAACTGTATAAGGGTTTATAGGTCATGTGTCTGGCAATGAACTGATACCTAGTGAAGCTGTTCTAAAAAGTGAGTTATATGCTTCTAGTTAGTGGCCTCAGTTAACATTCTGGACATAGAATTTTAGACCTGCTGGAATTTACATAACAATACAATAAATACACTATAATACCTTAACAATAAATATCACCATCTTGTATCCCCAACCAATGTGGAGCCTTGCTGCAGTTACTGAATTTATCTTAAGAGGCCTAAAATAGAACTTTATCCTCAATATGGGATGAAGCTATCCCAGACCGTCTCACAAGCAAAGATTCCCAATGACACTTGGCTTTACATTAGAGGCTTGTTAATTTTACATTGTTCAAAGACAGGAGCAATTGGCCTGGTTTGAGGCAAGATGTGACTGATATCTATGAAGATGAGATATGATTTGATATTGATTATTATATTGTTTTCACAAACCAACAACCCTGATGGCTATAGGGAGACAGTGGATACAGTGACTGGATGTTATTGAACCAGTTTCTGAGGAACAACAAAAGCAGGAAGCTTTTCTCTCGATACCTTGAGGGATGCAGCACTAAATGGTGATATCCACAGGACTCTTCTTGTTTTAACTTTACAAATACACATGAGCATGTACAACACACACACATGCACATACACATAGAATTATATTCTAAAATCAGGCATGCAGATGAATTATAAATATGTTCTCTCTCCCATTCATTTGAGACTTTAAACACAGCCAAATACTGATAGTAGCAGAAACAGTATCAAGAATGCAGAAAATGTTCTCTGTTTCTTTGGCATAAAATAGACACGTGGGATGTGGGTAGAATACTCTTTTAAAAAATAATACTCTACTTGACACAACTGGTTCATGTTTGGAAATCCATTGTTTGTACATAGAAAGAACCTGTAAGAAGAGTACTACAAGATTGGAAAACCTCATAATAATAAGGAAAGAAAGGATAGTATAGTGGTGTGTGTGCGCGCATGTGTGCGCCCATGCCTTTCCCTTCAAGCTGCCTGTCAACTTATGTCATAGCAACCTAATGATTTTCATAGTTTTCTTAGAGCAAGGAATACTTGAAATATAGCCCACAGCTTCTGGTATTAGTTGGTAGTTTCCCATCCAAGGACTAACCAAGGCTGACTATGTTTAGCTTCCAAGATCAGAAAGGATCTGGAGCCTTTAGGGTATTTAGTATACCAATACTTAGTTGTTGTTCATTTTAATAATAGTGCAGTATTTCACTTCTTTCTCCTACGCGACACTTTATAGCTGGATTATATTGCTGCCCATTTCATGTAGCTGTCAAAACTGCCTGGAAACAGGAAACAGTAATGCTTAGTTTGTCTCTGGATTGCTGACAGCAGTACAACACATACATGTTACTTTACACAAATGGACATCAACCTGTGTGAAAATACAAAACCCACGAGAATCTTGTTGAAGTACATCTCAGGTCCAGGCAGAATAATGCCCCAGTATATAAGGGCACTCTGTCTATTGCATTCTACCATAATATTATTTGTAGTTTTTACTGGAGTTTTGAGGAAGGAAAGAATATTCAAAGGCCTCTTCCTCAACTGCATAATACTGTGCTTGAATGCCTTTCTTGCCTATATATGGGACTGGGGACATTCTTATCTTTTAATTTCAAATAATTGTACAGTGGTACCCCGGGATACGAAAGCACCGCCTTACGAAATTTCCGGGATACGAAAAAATCCCATAGGAAAAAACTGTTCCGGGTTACGGGGTTTTTTTTCGGCTTACGAAAAAAATTTTTGGTGCTTTTCGGCGCTTTTTCGCACGAAACGCGGCTTTCCAGCGCTAGCGCCTATGGCTTTTTCGGGTTACGAAAAAAATCGGGTTACGAACGCCGCGGCGGAACGAATTAATTTCGTAACCCGAGGCACCACTGTATTCATATATACAGCTTTATCCAATCCAATTAATGTTTCCAGCACTAATGAAAGCAGATTAAAAATACTGAATGTGGATCAGATTTTAACTGGAATGGCCTATCATGCGCCTATGCTGGTGATGCTGTATTAAATAGCCCATGGAGGAATTGAGGTAATGACTACAATCCCAGCTCTGTGCTCACAATGGTAGAGTCTGTAGTGCTGGTTTAGGAAAAACATAGACTGTACATTTATACAATTATGTGTACATTTACAGCGCTATAGAAATAAACTATAATAACAATAATAATAATTCTAAAGGTGGCAAGAAAAATCACAGATGCACATCTTAGTTTATAGCAGGAATGGTGGAACCTTTACTCACCTGGACTGGATTCCAGTTTGAGAAGTTTCTTAGGGCTACATTCCAGCAGTGGTAAAACCAAAAAACACCACAGTTTTATGTATCTCAGGAACAGATAATTGCTAATGATAGCTTTCCAAGTCCAACATATTCAGAAGCTTTAAATTACGTAAAAGAATGCAATTTCATATCCTACAATCTCTCTCTCTCTCTCTCTCTCTCTCTCACACACACACACACACACACACACACACACACACACACAGTATTATAGTCCAGAATGTGCCTTCATGCTGATTCTGATTTACGATGACCCTATCCTAGGATATTCTTGGCAATGTTTATTCAGAGGAGGGTTTTTTATTGCCTTTCTCTCAGGCTGAGAGTGTGTACCATGTCCAAGGGCACTCAGTGGGGTCCATGGTTGATCGGAGATTTAAATTCTGAGGTCCTAGAGTCATAGTCCAGCACTCAAATCTTAATTAAAATTTATATTACATGAAAGAAGAGGAGTAAACAATCTATTCTGAAATTTCCCCCCGTTCTGTCTCTCTGTGCTAGACCTCTCAGTTCTAGCATATTTCTGTTGTTGCAAAGCTTATCTGGTTGTCAGTTTCCTACTATGCCTGATACATCCCAAACAAAGTTTAAACTACAAGTCACATCCATACTCAGGCATTAAAATGCCAGGCTGGATAGGGCCATCTTCCAATTTGGTAAAAGTAAGGATGGTCAAAATATTCCTTTCAGATTGTTTTTAATACGCATTTGACAAAGTTCACTTTCCCACCCATAGAACTTGATTTTTGTTGCTTTTTGGGGAGGGGGGGGGTAATAGAAGGTGGAAAAATCCGGGGCCATTCAGGATTTAACTCTTTAAAGTCTGGGGTTGAATCCCTGAATATTCAACTATTTTAGTCTGCCCCTTTTTTCCAGAGAGACTCCTCATGTTTAAAACCTTTATGGAAGTCCAGTCTATACCAAATAGGCATGTACTTATTGAACTGAAATGGCTTGAAGAGGAAACACTTTCACTTCCATTCATTTTGTATGTATTTATGTAAAATTACCAATTATATATCCAGAAAGAATAGAACTTATGTTTTGAAAAGAGAGAATATAGACAAAGCAGAACTGATCAATTTTCCCATTGCTAGATCAAAACTGTAGTAATTTTACTGGAATATGATGACCACATGACCACGATGTAGTCTTTGAGAACGCCAGCTCTTCAGCTTAGTAAGAGAGATGAGCACCATTCCTTACACAAGTCAGACACGACTTGACAACCTTGTCAAAGGGGAAAATCTTTATCTTGTTATACCGACATCCACATATGTAGTTGTGTAAGTGCACTAGACAAACATTGCCAAGTTACTTGCTGCCTCCAGACTATGGACTGACCTGCTGGAAGAGATATGACAGCTAAAAATGCTCATTTAAAATAACAATAACGACACGTCTCTTCCAGCAGGCCTACCCAGTCAATTTTAAATCATGCTGTTTTAATTGGTATATTTTAAAGAAAGTATTATATGCGTGTATTTTAATGTGTTTGTAATATTGTATTTTAATGTTGGTTTTATGTTTTTTCTTGTTTAACTGTGTTTTGTACTTTACCTGTTGCACCCCACCTCATGCCTTGAAGAGAAGCTGGAAAGAAATAAAATTTATTATTGTTATTACACACACACACACACACACACACACACACACACACACACACACAAACACAAACACTTGGAGAGTAGCTGGGATACAGAGATTTCCAAAAACCATTCAGTGTATATTTCTGTCTAAAATAATGATGCTAGGGCCAATGCAAATCATATCTAGAACAAACCTACTGAAAGCAATGTGATGTAAGTAAACTGTGACAAAGGTCTGATTTATGGCGACAAGTGTACTCACCAATATTAGATACAACGCTCACAATGCTCCCCATATATTTAGCAATTTTAACTTTGGTATGTAGTATTGGTCAGTTTACCCAGTCCCACATATTCAGGACACTTGAAAAAATGTACCCATTTTTGGGAAGAAATGATAAAGTGCAGGGTGGCAATGACATTGTTACTTTATTGATATAGTTTCTATAACATGTGTAGATCACTTCAACATCTTTTCAGGAACAGGAAAATCCTGGCTGCAGAAAAATTCCAGGCTACAGATGGACTGCCTGGGATGGGTACAGGCTGCATACAGCTTGGGAACGGGTAAGTGCGATAATACTCATTTTTTACTTTTAAAACCCACATCTAACCTGGCGGGATTTCTGGGTGCAATAATCTTCTAAATTTCATTGTCTTGCAAGTAAATTTCATTACCTTGAAAGTAAGTTTCCTTGCACATAAGTTTCATGGCCTTGAAGTAAAGCCCAAACCAGATGGGTGGCGAGAAGTGGCCTTTGGCCGCTTCAGCCACAATTGGGCCATGATTGGCCCAGGACTTCAACCACTCTCAAAGCAGAATACTGCTATAGTACCAAACTGCCGCTGCCAGGAGTGGATTAAATCTGCTCCTTTCCCCAGTGGTGGCCTCAGAGCAGCTTCAGGCTACTTGGGGAGGGGCATATGTCATCTGAATGCTACACCTCCAAGCAGCTGGAAGCTGCTTCTTTTAGCCAATATGTTCCAGACCTAAGTTTCATTGCATATAAATTTCATTGCCTTGGTTTTTAAATTCTTTGGAGTGAGCAGTTCAATTGTGAATCGGATGGCCTTAGAGGCTGGTGGACTCTAGATTCATTGAATGTTCTAAAACAGAGGTTGGATGGTGACTTGTGAAGGATGCTCTTCCTGCAGATTCCTTCACTGGCAGGAAAAACATGACCCTTTGATTTAACTCCAACTCCATCATTCTAAGGCTTATACTGTATGTTCAAACATCACTACCCTTGCAGAAAATATTTACGATCATTGGTACTTGTGATATTTTAGAATCTCAGAATCCTTGACTGCTGTTTAGGAATTCCCAGAATTAAACTGAAAAACTTTCAAAGAGCCAGACACTGAGAACTATTAATGGAGAGGAAGCTATAGCATCAATAGCTATGTTTTTGCAATTTCCTTATGTAAAATAATAGTTTGTTGAATACCATGCAATAAAAACATTGTTTCAAACTTTGCCCAGTGTCAACAGTCCAAAGAATCTCTCCACAGTTGTTATTATTGGGATCAGTTTGCCTTTTATGACAAGTTTGGTGTAGAGCAAGATCCTGGTTGCAATCAGTCAACTTCACTGGTGTTTTGTCTCAGGACTGGACAGTTCATATAGTATGAGATTGGAGTAGTTTTTATTTTTATTTTTATTTTTATAAAAAAAGGGGTACATAGTATAATGCTTTGTGACACAATGGAAAGAGTGAAATATTTGCTTTTCTCTAATGGGAGATGAGGAGATGAACTCAAGAGGGAAAAATTATGAAGACTAGAGGTGTGAATGTTTTAGTTGTGTGCTGCAGTGAGGCATAATACGATAAAATACTATAAGGAAAGTAAACAGTTAAGGCAGACGTTATCTAGTTGAAAGGGGATGCAGGCAGCATAAGAAATCAGTGAATATTGTAAAAGGGAAACAATATTAGCACTGACATTTTGAAAAAAACCTAGAGGATGGTGATAGAAGTGTCATATGGTTTAGATGTGTCAGAAAGACAGTTTGTAGTTTGGAACAAGAGAGAGGAAATAAAATGATGTCTATGAGTCATTGGCATGGATGATCACCCAGAAAACTGATGTAAGGGAAGGGCTGTGAACTCTGAAGCACTGTCAGAAGAGCAGCTGTCAAGCACAATGAATAATAGGCATCTGAAAGAATTCAGGAGAATGGAAATAACTTCCTAACATGGAAAATATGCTGATGAGGATGTGAGAAATATGTGCTTATAGCCAAAAAACCTATTGCCGAACATTGAAAATGGCTTTTACCCCAGCCAAAAGTAAGGGTTCTTCAAAAGAATCCATGCAACCACTTTTTAAAACTTCCATCACATCATTCTCAGAAGCACAACAATAAAAGGCAATGTTTCTGTAATAATTCTGCAGGTGAACCAATTCAGTACACAAACATTTTCTACTATATCTGGCATCTTGCTATACAGGTTTGTATTTTAGGGGCAATACATCATTGCTAGTATGTCTGAGGTGTTACCGTAATTCTCACCCTTTTCCAAATAGAAGCTGAAGAATTATCCTTGCTATGTTCTTCTATCATATCCATGATACTCAAGACAAATATATATAGTTATTAAGGGGGTGCAGGAGTGTTTCATTCATTAGGACAAGCGACAACCTAAAAAAGGTTGCACATCATTATCCTTAAAATTCAGTTTTTATGCAAAAGTCATCTGCTGTCTACATAACTTGAAATGCTGGTGAGTAGTTGTGCCAGACCAATCCTATAAAAATACCCATAGACACATCAATACATAGATTTTAAAAAGTTATGAAAGTGAACAGATTTACCATTTTAATTCCATTATTTGGAAATCCATATAACATTTTTTTAATCTTTTGGTAAAAATTACTGATGACCTCCATTCACACTTGTCATGAAATGCTGCTTCTTATTGGTTTGGTGAAGTTCGTATAGCTGCAGGACATAACCGTGGCAGGATTTGTAGGACCAGGGCAGGAGGAGAGAGGAGCAGAATACGGCTGGCCTCCATCACAGCTGCCAGAAAGGCCTTCTTTTTCCCATCAGGCCCTTCACTCACCCACTGGGTGGGGCTTGCAGCTACTCTCTTCTGTTTGGCTGATGGGGAGCAGACCTGAGTGATGACTTCTGCTTGTAGTCCTCAGTCAAGTCCATTGGTGGGGTATTTATTGGCTATGCTGCCAGCCTCCCAGGCCAGTCAGTCTTTGGCATCTTTGGGGAGACATTGCTGGACTGCAGCAGCTGCTTCTCAGCAGCTTCTTGATGGCATAGATAATAGTGACAGCAGCAGTGGCACTTGGAGATTGGTGGCGGCAGTTAGCGGTGGCAGTGGTTGGAAGAGGACAGCGATGAGCAGCAAAAGAGCCCTTATAAAGGCTATCAGGGGCTGCAGTCCGGGAAGCTTCTCAAACACCTTGGAAATGCTGGTGGAGAAGGTGGGCCATTTGAAATTCCAGGCCTCCTCCTTCTCTGGTTGGGCAGGCCTCCAGTTCTCAAGATGATGATACCTCTGGATGAGTAAGACCAGGTCCAGAACATTGTCCACCAGCAGCATTTGGAGTAGGAGCAGCAATAAGCCCAGGGGAGGCATGGGAGGATGAGGGGTGAGGGGCTAAGGAATCCACCCTGTCCACTTTTGCAGACTCTGTGGTCTTCCTGGGTGTGGCGATCCCTGGAGCCAAGCAGCACACACAGCCCCTCTGTCGTGGCTCTTACTCCCAGGGAGTCCCTTAAACTTCCCTTCTAGGATCTCCTAGGTCTCCATTCCCACTCCCTACTGAGCTGAATGAGACCCCTTGAGATCCTGTATCTCTCTGCCACCACTCAGTGAATTTCAATGAACTATATAGCTGACGTAAGGTCTAACTGACCAATCAGAGAGTAGGACCGCGAGATTAAAGAACATTCCATGACAAGCCTTTAAAAGGCCCTTGAGAGCAATGTGGTCCATTGTCTCTCCCATCCTCCTCTGGAGGGGGAAACCATATGTTTTCTTTGTTCTCCATCTTTGTGTTTGTTTGGGGGAACCAGCTGTGTGCTTGCACGGAGGCAGGCAAAAGTGATGAAGTGGAGCTAGGCCATGAGGGCCAGCTCCTTGCATCCGAGAACTCAACAAGGACTGCAATTCCCATGACTGTGTGGCGTAGCTAGGAAATGTATTAGCTAGTGCATTTAGGTTTTGTTATGTTTATCTAATAGCTTGCCTGAAATGAATACTTTGTAACTATGCTTTCTGCACCTGCAAGGCAAGGAGGCTTTGCATGAATGATATTGTCCTATCCTATTCTATTTCTTTAAAATAAATATCTTTCTTTAAAAGTATCTGTTGTCTCTCTGCTCCTGTACACACGTCTTAGCTCAGTTACTGATTGCTTTAAGTTAGCAAGGAAGGAAACTAGACATCCCTAGCAAGTCTCAATGTGTGCTTAGGGAAATATAGTTCATTGAAATTCACTAAGAGGTGGCAGCGAGATACAGGATCTCAAGGGATCTCATTCAGCTCAGTAGGGAGTGGGAATGGAGACCTAGGAAATCCTAGAAGGGAAGTTTAAGTGACTCCCTGGGAGTAAGAGCCACGACAGAGGGGCTGTGTGTGCTGCTTGGCTCCAGGGATCACCACACTGGGCATCCATCTGAATGGGAAGATTAGAGAGTACATCTTGAAGGGCTATTATGTGGATGTTTTTGCACTGTTTAAACCTGAGAGCGTAGAAGGGTGGTCCTCCAGTTCAGAAAGAAAACCAAAATAGGGGAAGGGAGAGCCAGACTCTTTCAACAATTTGTTGGTGGGTTGTAACAGTTTTGTGGGGATTGTGTAGGCTGCCTTCCAGACAGGGGCTGGCACCTGTTCAATCAACCTGCCAATGTCCTTAAGGCACATTCCATGACGGGGGATCAGGCAACCATAGAATACGATGTCCTTTCTGTAAGTAAGTGTCACAGAGCAATCAGGCTCATTGGGACATCATCAATGATAAGCTCTGGCTGGCTTTGGTTGGGCCTCTCATAAAAAGTAAGGAGGAGAGTCAGAAGGCTTTCCGATGGGCAGGCAAGCAGGACGCCAGGTACCTGGTCTGCAGGGAATTCAACCAGAGAGTGTCAGTGGGGCTTGTGCAAATTGAGCACAGCTGCAAAGCATGCCTGGGGCCCACGCAGAACTCTCCTACACCTGCCCTTGGGGGGCCAGCCGCCCTTTAAGGGGAGTGCCCCCTCCAGCCCACTGGCACCAAGAAGGATGGAGGCAACAGCTGGGGGGTGTCATTCCCAGCCACCATCCTTTTTTCATCCTGGCTCCCACATCGGTCTGGTTAGAGGCCCTGCTCTCTCTTCTCATATCTTACCCCAACAGAGAGGCAGGTAATATTTTCATTTGTGAGGGGTTTTCCATGCTGAGGCCCCCCCCAGATTGCTTGTGATGCCAGCAACCTCAAGACTGCCAGGGACCTCCCTGACATCGTGGCTCAGAAGGTGAGTAAGGAGTGTGAAGCTGGGAGAGTTGCATGTCCATTTCTGGAGCCCCATTTCCCAAACCTCAGGGTTTCCCCTTTGGGCATGGTGCCCAAGAAACAGATGGGGAAACAACAGGCTCATTCACCACCTCTCCTATCCCCGAGGGGCATGAGTCAATTAACCTCATCACATGGGGCCTGGAATGGGATGGGTCCCAGAATGCATTTTACTGCACGGAGGAACACCACAGCTGCTTCCGGGCATTCCAATCGCGTCCCCACTCCATTCCAGGGGACGTGATTTGGGAGAACGCTTTTTCAGAGCTTTCAGGTTGGGGAAACTGGTGGTGACTTCAAAAGGGGACTCTTTGTTCAGGGCACTCTCCAGTTCAGACATTTTCTTCCAGCACAAGGCAGTGCTGCTCAAGGATTGGCACTCTAAGGTAGACCAATTGGGCTGGAGAGCCACCATTAAGATATGGGTCCTTCGGGGTCTTCCCCTCGGCCCTATCACAGCCTTGAAGAAATTCTTATGAGTCAGACCTCAGCTCTGGGGCCACTTATTTATCCACCAGGACAGCTCGCCACTTACATGTTATCAATTTGTTGCTGTTTTCCACAGGATACTGAACTGGGTGGGGGCTCCAGTGTGAGAATATGGGAGCCACTTCTTCAGGATTGGTGCTGCCAACTCTGCAACATCATTCTGTCTGTCAGGCAAGGGTATCCAGAGATTGGAAAGGTGGAAGTCGAGGGTGTATGCCAGTTATATCTGCCCAAAACTGGTATTTGCCTATACTCACACTTGATTTCTAGGGTTTCAGGAGCAAGATGGGGCATTGGTATGGAGCATTGACAGAACATGGATGGAGGACGGGTTTCCAGGCACTACATACTTGGGCACCTGGACAAAGTTACGGGACACCAGACACTCCATGCATTCATCAGTCAAATTATTGATTGTAGCTACAGTGGTTGGCAAGTTGTACCCTGCTGCCTTCTTGGTGGTGCACAGGACTGGGATCTGGGTAGGGTGATGGTATCCTGGAAAGGGTACAGACACAGGGTTTCCTTATGGGACCTGGGGAGGTTAGTGCTTCAAAAATGGCTGCCCCAGGTCGGGGGAGGGCTGGTGTCATTTTTGCAGGGAAGCACCCACTCAAGTGGAGTGCTTGAGTGGGTGCTCCGGTGGAGACTAGAGGTTTGATTCATCAGACAGTAAGCAGGCCCAGATTCTATCCCATGCAGATGCCACTAATTGCATCTGTAAGCAAATAAGTGGTTGTGGCCTTCTACCTCCAATCCCTATGTTGTGTCTTTCTTTGCATAGCACCTTGCCCTTGCACAAGCAAAGATTATTAATTCAAACATTATTAAGGTTTCCCTGGCCCTTTAAATCTATGGCAGCAACAGCTAGCAACATAGAGTCATACATGTTCACTGTAAAGATAGTACTTCTGTACTTTCACAGATAGGTAGTGTATTCTGTACTGCACATAAAAATATCATATTATGCTACAATAGTAATGTAACTTGTCATTTGTAGCAAATTGTTTCCATGGTCTGCTCTGAGTCCTCTATGGTACAGCTGGTGGCACCATAGCTAAGGCTCATTGGTAGAATCAGACCCAAGCACATAAGACTGGCTCCTAAGATCTGCAAGTGGAGCTGAGTTCACTGAAATGGTACTCATAGCATGTGAAAGAAGATACAGAAGCAGCAGGGAAGGAGAAACTGGTAACAGTTATCCCTCTTCTTCTTTTACAGGAAAATTCAATTGGATCAAAGGCCTTTATTGAGGGGGGGGACCTTCCATGCCAGGAACGTTGTGTTGATGATTCAGTCTACTATGTGTATGTTCTGCTTTTGTTCTATTTCCAGCCCACAAGTATCTGTAGGATAATTTAGACTAAGAACATATGTTTAAAATTTACCTGTTTCTCTAAATTTGACATCCACCTTGTTCTAAATTGGCATTCCCCTTACATCCTTTAACAACCTTCTTTGTTCAATAAAAACCAGTCCATTTTGTTCATTAAATGCCAGTCCAATGATAGTGATTTGCTTTTGGATTTTTTTTGTGTGTAAATCTTATGGCTGTCCCTCCATATGTTGCACCATAAGCTGAGATCTATTTGCCATATTCCATATGTTTACAAGAGGTCAGTTGCTCTAATTTATCTCCTGGTGAGGTTTTGGGTTTCTTTTAAAAAATTGACCTACTGTACCAGCTGTCTCAACTGCTGTTATTAGAAGCTTCATTTCTATTTGTCATTGCCAATTTCCTCTTTGTTGATGATTGTTTTGCATGTTAGCGAAGCCAGACGGTGTACCATCTTGAAGAAACCACCCTGTATGTCAGCAAAGTAATTAGGGGGGCTCAATTGCTACAGCAACAGCTTGCTGTATCGGAAAGATCTTCCTGCTAAAGACACAATCATAAATCATTATTCAGAGTGACATTAATGAATTGGTCCCTGCCCAGGATTTAATCAGTTATGGAGAAGTTATCAAGGTGTTTGGAAGGCAGTCTTACAGTAAAGCCAATTCTGTCAGATTTTCCTGTACTTTATTTTCAAATCATTCTTATAGGTATGGAATATGTTCACTGTGACATGGATTTACTGCAGGATCATTTGCAGTGAGTTTGTAAACCCAGGGCTACATTTCAGAATGTAGTTATCTACACTAGTAATGAAATTGTTGTCACAGTAATATCTGAATGCCTGCAGTTTGATGGCTGTTGATATATATGTAAGAAACTTCCCATACAGAGATCATTTTGGTGCTGTAGTTGTTGGTGCATTTTTAGACATTGCTGGTGAATGTTGACGGCCTTATTTAGTCAACTGCCAACATCAATTGATACACCATGAGGAGATCCAGAGGAGAGCTTTCCTGGCTGAACTGCTTCAGTTGTAAAAGCCCCAATTCTACCAACATAGTTCTTATTTTGTTGTCAAGATAAAATCAGGCTCTTCTAAGCACTTAGGCCCAGTGAAGTCATGACTTGGTTTTCTGCTAATAGTTTGAATGTTTTGTCATGTTTGGGTAGTTAAGGTTTTAAATTGTTTAAGCAGATTTTAGGTGATTTAAAATTAATTATATTGTCTTGAGATCTGTTGATGTACAATGGGTTGTAAATGAATGAATAAATAGATACCTCTAAATTTGAATCTAGGATCATCAGCAGAATTGGCCAAAGCATGAATAAATTGTTTTTGATGATGGTGCCCAAAATTCTCCAGACAGCAGAGCCAAACAGTAATTTTTCAAAGCAATGCTGTTGTTCCCTGGTGAGATTTTAGCTGTTTGTATCACACCTCTTGAGCAGATCCATTAAAGAGCTCTGATCCTGATATGTATAGAATACCAGGAATGTGTCTGGATTTGGTTCATGAGATTAGATAAATTCTGATATGGAAACAAAACAAAACAAAATTCTTACTTAATTCTTAAACTACAATAAAACTTTCCCTTATTTATGACTTATTTCACTCAAGAAGGATTCTTTGATTGTTAATTTTTCCTGAGTGCTCAAGTGGTGATTTTTTAATTCTTTATGACTTTATTCCTGTAGATACCCCTGCTGAACCTCTTTATTTATTTATATTTTCTAGACTACTTAGCATGGAATAATATCTAACTCTTTTATCTGGACTGTGGCTGAATGTTTAAGTAGAAATTATTAGTCTTACAGGGTTCTACTTTAAGAAATGTGCTATATGAACTTCTGATACACTACTTACCTGGTGCTAAAACCAATATTGGTTTTTAAGGACTATAGCCAATAAAATATCAAATAAACTCCATTTCTTGAGGAGGAGAATGTTCAGAGGAATACACAACTGTGTGTTAGGGTTAGCAAACTTTGTGTGTCTAAACTCACCAAACATTTCCTGAACTTTGAATATCTCCCTATTGCCACATGGCCAGAGGAAGAGGGGCCAGCCTGGTAAATATACCCTCCCCATACCATCTTCACTAAGGACAGTGTAGTGAGGCGGCTCCCTTAAGAGAGAGGGATGAGAGGGCTAATGAGGGTCAGGTGGGTGAGGAGGAGCAGGGGGACGCTGGAGAAGGAGGAGTCAGACCGGGGGAAATAAGAGGAGGAGAAAGGCGACCGGGGAGAGGCTCTCGTGGCGGAAGAGGAGGACGTGGAGCTGCGGTCGGTGAAGGGAGAGAGCAGGTAGTGAGGAAGCCCATAAGGGACGGGAGTCCTGCTATTTTACAGACCCGGTCAGGGGCCCGAAGAAAAGGTCCTCATGAAGAAGTGTCTTTGAGGGACCCACGAATAGAAGGGGACTTCCCTTTTGCGGAGTTAGGAGGGTGGGGTGCCAAGCCGCAGGAGTCCCTAGAAGGACTTTGGTGGGACGAGAAAGGGGAACTGTGGCAAACCGGCCCGGAGCCTGGAAGAAAGGAGAAGTCTGAGTTAGAGCCGCTGGAGAAGCATTCTGGGGGACAGACGCGGGCGGAGGAACACGGACGAGAGGAAGAGATTTGAAGGCGCAAGTGATTGCCCAGTGTTTGGGACTTATAGTTTCACTGGTGAAGGCTTTCCCTGCCTGTTGCGGGAGCTGTGAAGTTCCCTTGGTTTGTGGTGATTAAACGTTTGTTGCACTCGCCACGTGTTTGGAAGTTTGTTTCTATTTCACCTTACCGGAGGGGAGGAGTCCGACGAGTTGTCTATCATGCAGCCAGCTCCGCCAGCCCCGCCCACAGACAGAAATAACAAAATGCAGGCATCTTACTAACATCTCCAATTTAATAGCTTGCCTGATGAATAAGCCAGTGGAGCTTTGAAAGCATGCAACAAGTATATTGTGCATTTCAGTTGGCCGATAAAGGTATCACTGTTTGGTGGATTTTTGTTTGAATTCATCAAACTTTAATTTGCATACCTGCAGGCTTTCTATTTCTTTGCTTTACTATACCCACTCTCTTCCTGCATCACTTTGACCTGCAGCCATTTTTCTCTTCTCTCTTCTTCTTCTTCATTAGTCTGCTTATTTAATTATGATAAGCATCTGTTAGTAAAACTACTTTTAGATGCTTCACAGTGAAAAGTGTGCTTATTTCTTTCTCTGCTAAATCCTGTGGATGGTGTAGGATGAGTTGTTGCCCATCTTCTATGTTGCTAACTTCGGCGGGGTACAGATGGCCTGCTGGCACCTGTTTTTCCACCAGAGGAAAGCCTCAGCCACCAAAACGGCGAGGCTTCCTGCTGGCGGAAAAAGAACTGGCAAAAAAAGGGTTCTTTCTACACCATGGTGGCGGCGTAACGAGTGCGCCACAGTGCAGCACTGGCACACTCGTTTTACAAGTGCCACGCAACGCTTGCGTAACAATGACGGTGCCCATGTGTACAGGGCGCCACCATTTTTACTTCCTCATCATGTGCTAGGGTTGAGGGGCATGTGGAAGCACCGCCCTGAGGCAACCCTAGCATGTGACGAGGGCATCTTAAAGGGCTAGTATGTACCGAGCCATTATTAGCTTGTTTGTAACATCTAATACTGTATCTCAGAATTTCGCAGTATGGTAAAATTAAGTAATTTTGAGCTTTTGACTTATTAAAATGTTAATGGCATTTTACTATGCTGTTAACTGTGTCCTGGTGCCTGCTGTTTACAGGGTAATATATATCACCTTATGTATATCTATACTATTGCATTTGAGGGGAATGCTCTTGTTCATTCATTCTTATATTGCAATTTACCCTCCAAATCCTACCCTGATGGCATCACCAATAATGCAATTATACTTTTTGCTTTGGGCAGGCATATTGCTTTTAGTCTGTATTTGAGTCCCCACCCCATCTTTCATTTGTTTTCTTCAAAAAAAAAATGTTTATAAAATTTTGTAGCACTCGAAAAGATTAACAAACTTTAGATCTATTAGCTTCAGCTCAGTGCAAAAGCTTAAGTCAAATTAAACTTTATTCAAAAGATCCCACAAGACACATGATTATTTTTGCTGCAACAGAATAACACAGCCATGCCCCCTTAACATTCTTACTCTCTTCAAGTAAAACTTCACAAATAAGCCTTTCTTTTGAATCATTCTTTCCTTCATTTCAGAAAAACAACACGAAATATTTATCAAATTTAGATGACCTTACATTGTATTCTAACATAGCATTCAAGGAAATTGTGAAATGGAAAGCAGGCAAACAAATCTAAAATGTGAAAGTTACATTTTGAATTGGGGCTTGACTTTACTTAGACATTATAACACATGATTATATGTTTCATTTTCTTTTCAAGATACAAATTTTGTTGTTTTGCTTTTTTCTTTTGTGTTTCTTGTAGGCTCAAAAGATTAAATATTTTAGGAGTATAAGTCTGTGAGGATTAAAACAAGCACTTACAATTTCTCAGTCTGGTTCCATTTGTTCAGAGTATGCCAGACCTTTAATGCATTGCTCTTAGAGCTGTGAAGTTAGCAATACCTGAATCCATGTTCCCTTTTTCTGTAAAATATGTACGGAGAGCAAAACTTAGGCCAAGTGCATTAAAGACCAGCTATCAGAGCATGATTTATTTAGCATAACCTACTTCTCTTCATTAATAAGTGCAGCACTGAAAATCCCCATTTTCCTAGATGTTCCTTTATTTCTTGCTCATAATAATAAAGAAAGGTGAAAATACAGGTAATAGTGTATGTATGCATATTCATCTGTGTATGGGAAGGAGACAGGCGGAAAACGTGGAGTGGGCAGTTAAAAACAAATATTTAAAAACTCATTTTTCAAAACTGGCATTAAAAATGAGAACAACATGCTATAGCAAACTATTTTGAAAGGCATGGTTTTGAATTATTCACCAGTCCATGCTCTTTTCTCTCCACTCTCTCTTTCTTGTTTTTTTTAAAGCATCTAACTTCACTAGCTCTATCACCTTCACAGAGTAAAGATTCAGAGATTGCAGTCCAAACCCAATACTGACTGCTGAACTATGAGACCTGCATTATATATATCCTACCAGACTTTTCCATGTGGAAAAAATAATTTTCAGACATTTTGCTTGCTACACTGCATGAGTAAATATATTATCTTTTCCATACGTTTGTAAAGAGAAAATGGGAGAGAACAAAAGAAAAATGCCAGACTTATAAAAAGAAGGAACAGGCAGAAAATATTTTAATTATTCTTATTATTAGGAAAATGTTTATGAGTGTGACTTATTGAGCAGAATCAATCTTTGAATAAGAAATCTTAAATATTTTAATATAGTACTTATGACTTGGCAGTGATATATATAATGTCCTTTATGCAGTAAAGAATTTGTTCCTGAACAAATTAAATTAAAGGAACAAACAAACGGAGGGTGCCTTCTTATGCATACCTACCTCAGAGTGAGCCCCATTGAATTCAGAGGAGTTTACTTCTGAATAGATATGTATATTAGACTGGTAACAGCACACCTGACCTGAAATGGGAATGGAATAGAAAGGCAGTGATAAAACAGGAGCAGTTTGCATTTCAAAGGGTCTTGCAAGCAGGGTTGCTCTTATTGTGAGAGCCCTAGAGGAACTGAGAGGATGGTACTGCTGAAATCCCTACTGGAATTCTTTTAGTTTTATGAGAAAAAGAAAAACATAATCTGTATTCTCTGCAAATTTCCATCCAGGGTGTAAAATAAAAATGAAATGTGGTTTTATGAAGAACTGTCAGGGGAATAAGTCATACTGATACTGGGGACAGGCCTGCGGGTCCATGGTGTACTGTGTGTTGAATTTTAAATTGACTACCTACGGACATGCCCATTTCTTCCCTTCTTTGGCTCTTACAAGTCCTACCCTATACCTATCTATTCAAATGTAAGTCACAATGTAATCAAGGGGGCTTACTGTCAGATATGAGGGAGTTGGATTTTAGTGATTAGCCTTGAATGTTATTGGTACTCCAGGCTGGAATAGACCCACTTGCTGAATGGTGAATCAAAACACACTGCAGAAAAAATTCAGCCTGAGACTATTTTAACTGCTCTGGCTAAGTGCTAGGGAATCCTGGGAATTCTAGTTTATTGTGGCACCACAGCTCTCTGAAAAAGAAAACTAAAAGTTTCATAAAACTACAGTTCCCAGAATTCCCTAGCATTCAGCCTGGACAGTCAAAGCAGTCTCAAACTGAAATATTTCTGCAGTGTGTTTTGGACCTGTGGTAAATTCCATTGATTCAGTGAGTCTCCTCGAGTTAGGATTACCTTTATAGGATTCAGGTCAGAATAGCATGTTGTCAGTCCTCTACGTCCATAGATTCTGCATCTACAGATTCAAACATCCATGGCATGAAAATATTCCAAATAAATAAATAAAAATTCCCAAACCCCAGCCTTGATATTACCATTTTAATATACAGGATACCATTTTACTGTGCCATTGTATATAATGGGACTTGAGCTTCTATAAATTTTGGTATCCACAGAGACTCCTGGAACCAAACCACTGTAGATGCCAAGGGTCCACTGTTCAAAATAAACTGGAAAATGTTTACTAGAAGGGGGGGAAAACAAACCTCCCCCTAAGAAACCCCTATGGTCATGACATAAAATCTAGATGCCCAAGACAACAAGCATTTAAAATCATCATCAGCCTACCGGTATGGAAGCATGGATCTGTCAGCTTCAGCTTCACTGTAATTCTTGCTTTTGCACCATCAGTCTTGTTTCATAGAATCATAGAGTTGGAAGAAACCACAAGGGACATCCAGAAACTCTCAATCAAAGCGTCCCCATCAGATTCTGTTTCAAACCTTCCAAGGAAGGAGACTCCACCACTCTCTGATGGAGTTTGTTCCTCCTCTGTCGAACAGCTCTTACTGTCAGGAAGTTCCTCCTGTTGAAGTGGAATTTCTTTTCCTGTAGCTTGCATCCATTGTTCTGGGTCCTGTTTTCTGGAGAGCATAAAACAAGCTTACTCCATCCTTAATATGACATCCCTTCAAATATTTAAACAGAGCTATCATATCACCTCTTAACTATCTCTTCAACAGGCTAAACATACCCAGCTCCCTAAGTCTCTCCTCATAGGGCATGGTTTCCAGGCCCTTCACCAATTTGGTTTCCTTCCCCTGGACATGCTCCAGCTTGTCAACATCCTTTTTCAATTGAGGTACCCAGAAATGGAGACAGTATTCCAGGTGAGGCCTGAACAAAGCAGAATAGAGTGCCTTGATCTAGACACTATACTTCTATTGATACAGTCTAGAATAGTATTGGCCTTTTTAGCTGCCGCATTACACTGTTGACTCATGTTCAACTTGTGGTCTACTAGGACTCCTAGATCTCTTTCACACGTAGTCTCGTTCAGCCAGGTGTCTCCCATCCTCTATCTATGCATTTTGGGTTTTTGCACATTTTTGTGCTGAAATTCATTTTGTTAGCTTTGGCCCAGCTTTCTAATTTATTTAAATAATTTAAAATTTCATTTTATCCGCTGGGGTATTAGTTATTCCTCCTAATTTTGTGTCATGTGCAAATCGGAGAAGTGCACCCTCTATTCTTTCATCCAGGTCATAAATAAAGATGGTAAATAGCACTGGGCCAAGGACAGAACCCCATGGCACCCCACTGGTCACTTCTCTCCATGATGAAAGGAACCATTGCTGGTTTGGTCGGTGAACCAATTACAAATTCATCTAATAGTTTTATTGTCTAACCCACATTTTACTAGCTTGTTGTTTTAAAGAATATCATAGGGGATCTTGTCAAAGGCCTTATTGAAATCAAGATATGCTATGCCTACCACATTCCCTTCATCTACAAAGCTGGTAATTTTATTTTTAAAAAAGATCAGATTAGTTTACCATGACTTGTTTTTAAGAAACCCATGTTGGTTTTTTGTGATTGTGGCATTCCTTTTAAATGTTCACAAACTCTCTGTTTAATTATCTGCTTTAAAATCTTTCCTGATATTGATGTCACACTAACTGGACTATAATTGTTGGGATCCTCTTTTTTCCTCTTTTTGAAGATGGAGACAATGTTTGCCCTCCTCCAGGTTGTTGGGATTTCTTTAGGAGTTCTCAAAGACTGTTGTCAATGGCTCTGAGATTACATTTGCCAGTTCTTTTAATACCTTTGGATATAGTTCATCTGCTCCTGGAGACTTAAATTCATTTAGATTAACCAGATATTCCTATACTACTTCTTTGCTTATTCTGTGCTGTGTTTCCCCTATTGTGTCTTCTACTCCATTTTCCTCTATTTGATCACCCTTTTCCTTTTGTGAGAAGACTGAGGCAAAGAAGGTGTTCAGTAGTTCTGCCTTTTCTCTGTGTTTCTCTGTGGTCAAGAACACACAAGTGTTTTCTTGCTTGCACAGAAATTAGTGCATATGGATTTTTGAGTGTACATTATGGACCCACAATATTGTATTTAGAAATGTATGCATTTTTCCATAATTTTCACAGGTCCACAAGTTTTAGACACATTTATCTTCTTTCACAGGGTGCATAGCAAATATGTGTAGATTTCACTACCACAAATTGGCTCCAGTTCTACATTATAAATGTCTATGGCATGAATGTCTCACTCATCTATGATTTCTCTGTAGTTTCATGAATGGTATGGGTCACCATAGCCAGAGTGAACTGAAGAAGTTCCTTGCTAAGATGCACTTGAGCAAGGGGTATAAAGAATATTAACAAACTTTCTCATCCATATCAGTAAATTATCTCTGTCATCAGCACCTGATTAAGTAAATGGAGAATGTAAAATAAAATAAAATCATTTATTAAAAAAATTGTATAGAAACCTTGTATTTGTACCAAAATCAAGCATAGTTATGCATAAAAAGGTGTATTTTGGCAAAAATAATTGAAAATGTGCAAAAAAAAATCATATATCACACCCTTTAGGTTTTTTTTTAATTTTAATTTTTTTAAAAATTCAGGCAAGAATAATATAAACAAAGACTTATATTCCTATCATGAGCCAGTTATCAAAGTATGAAATGGGCAATGTGTCATATATATGGAAAGCAGGATAAGTAAGGAGCAGCTGATGCTGATACCATCAGGGAGTAATTAGACACACCTTTCAGACATTTATCTTTAAATAGGTTTTATAGAGGCTCCTGTCAGAATTTAAAAGATGTGTTCTATTGACAACATTGCAGTAGGAAAACAATCCATACAGCCAACCTTATCCTCTCCTGGGGCTATCCAGTCTCATTCCTTTCAGCTTCTAATCAATACTTGCTATACCAGGTTCACATCTCCTTCACCCCAGTGCCTCAAGGTGAATCAAGCTTCAACCCATGAAAAACTTGATAATGTGTTATCTAAACATTTGCTTTACATGACAAACAAAAATAATCTAAAATCAATGTTCCATAATAGATTGGGAATTAGATGGGTCGAGATATCTGCACACATACATACATCT
This sequence comes from Sceloporus undulatus, assembly GCF_019175285.1. NCBI lineage: Eukaryota > Metazoa > Chordata > Lepidosauria > Squamata > Phrynosomatidae > Sceloporus > Sceloporus undulatus. The sequence continues at coordinate 255,034,869 of NC_056523.1, forward strand.
TTTCATTGATATTTTTTATGTTGCTGGATAATGGATAGGTTCTCCCCCCCTCAAAATGGAAGAGATATTCCAGACACTAATATCTCACAGAATGAAGACAATTTAAATTAATTAAGTATGAATTTGGTAAGCACTGTTTAATATACCATGGTGTTTCTGAGGAATCTTAAAGAGACTGACCACTTTCAATGCAAGAAGAGCAGGATTATATCTCCCAGATTTGGTCCTCATACCACACAGTATTCTACAGCCACTCCTAATGTCCATTGAGCATGTATGTCTGGACAATTTAACTCTAAGCACATAGAGGCAAGATGAGATATATGGAGTTGGGATGGGCTAGAAAGACCCTGGAAGTGTGTTTGGCAAGAAGTGGAATAAGAATGAATGGTCCTTCCTTTATGTATGGAACCCTTGGGATGCAAGACTAAGGTGTTTATCACACAGGAGGAATTTTTCTTAATTTCAAATGAAAAGAAAGTGGGGCCAGAACGCATTCTCATGAATTCATTAGTTCACCTAATTTACGTGAATTCGAATTGTGTTTGAACTGACTTCCCATTGCCATTGCCCGAAATTGTGTGTGATCACCTCTCACGCAATAACGTGAAACCCCATGATTGCGTTTGGACTGACTTCCCATTGCCTGAAATTACATGTGGTAGTCTATCACGCAATAAAGTTAAACCCCATGATTGCGTTCGGATTGCCATTGGATTATACTTCCAATTTCCCTTGTCTGATAGGGACAAAACAGACTGTCCCTTATGAGTGGCTCTGCACCACCCATTTCCTTGCTGGATTGAGGCCACAGCAATCGCATGCCTTGGCCCCAGTCCGGTGCTTTGTGGCACTAAAAAAGAGCAGCAAAATGCTGCTCCTTTTAGTGCTGACAAAAAGGCACCCTTGCTGCTGCAGCGACAGCTTTTCAGGGTTTCTTTGGTGCAGTGTGTCTAAATGCTGTGCCAAAGAAATGGCGTCTACTCAGGTGGGCAGTGTGAAGCCAGCATTGAGGCACAGTTGAAGCCTGAGACATGTGGTTGCCACACCTCCACTCTGCCTTGATATTGGTGTTTATTGCTGGCCTGTTTAGCCCCTAAATTCTCAATAAAATCCTTTCCATAGTCAATTATGAATGGGCTAAAAAAGATATTGCACAATATTTTGAAATGGCTTAAGACCACTAGACAATTAGGGATTGTCCCCATCCCTTAATATTTACTATAAATGAAGCATAGGATTTCACAAAGATGGTTTGTGGGTTGTTGTGCATAAGGACTGACATAGTACTATTTAATTTTACACTTACGAAACCCAAAGAATGTGCCAAATGAGCTCTTCAAAGTGGTTGTGGTGTTTCACGAGGTGAAATGGAATCCAAAGGGACCAGAACCAAAGCTGCTTCCAACAAAAAATCTTGGTAGTGTTTTGTGAAAGCAAATAGTTTGTTTACATACATAATACATTTTAATACTATATTTCAGGGAAATCAATTAGAGAAAGGAACACCATTAGAAAGAGGAAGAAAGTGGAGGAAAAAGTTGAATTAAATGACTGACACATCAACCAATTAATTGTCGGGCACATCCCATCAGAGTCTTTTTAATCATTGTGGATTTGGTGAGAAAACACAAATTTGATAAATTACAACTTCTGTGCCTTTTTGGTTTCCATTAGAGAGACAATAAGAGAGCAAGCGCTCAGGTGTCGGGTGGTCAAAGTTGTCGAATAGTTTCTCTTTTTTCCTACCTTCTGATTCAATTCCTTTCTTTTCTCTTAAAAGTCCATCTTTTCCTCAGTGATTTTCTTTTCCCTGCACAACCAGAATTCTGTATTTCTGTCTGATGGCTTAGCCTTTGCCACAAAAATAGATTATATATTTGCTTTTTGAGCTGTATTCATGAAGTTCAAATTCCCAAATGATGTTATAAGTGTAATATCACTGAGAGGTATGACTCACCAGAATGTATTCAATCCATAAAACCTGTTTTGTAGACTAACTATACATTTATAAATAATTCACCTTGAATGTGTCTCTACTATCTTACTCCAATTTAAAAACTATATACAGTTTCAGAGGGTGAAAACACACTGTCTTATTGAACATAAAAAATAAGGAGAAAAAACCAATGAGGTGAAAGCAAAAGATATGCAAAGGGCCATGTGAAACCCTTGATAGATGAGGAATTACTCAAGCAAACAGATAATTCTTACACACATCTTTGTGATCCTGTTTTCTTATAGCACATATGTAGATCTTCAGAATAACACCAATAATTTGTTTTGGAGGCACAACAGGCTAGTCTTGTTACTCTTCTGATTTGCATGTCTGATGATTTTGTAACAAAGGTCCAAAACACAGTGCTGAAATAATCGAGTTTCAGACTGCTTTCACTGCCTTGGCTCAGTGTTAGGGAATTGGAGAACTGTTGTTTTGTGAGCTATTTAGCCTTCTCTTTCAGAGAGCTCTGGTGCCACAATAAACTAGAATTCCCACGATTCCCTACCACTGAGCCAGGGCAGTTAAATCAGTCCCAAATTGGATTATTATTACTGCAGCATGTTCAGACCAAAGTTATACCTCCACAATTTGTGATATTTTATTGATAGTACTGGAGCCCTGGTGGCGCAGTGGTTAAATGCCTGTACTGCAGCCATTCACTCAAAACCACAAGGTTGCGAGTTCAAGACCAGCAAAGAGGACCAAACTCGACTCAGGCTTGCATCCTTCCGAGGTCGCTAAAATGAGTACCCAGACTGTGGGGGGCAAATTAGCTTACTTGCTGTTCACTGCTATGATCTTTGGAATAGCGGTATATAAATAAAACAAATTAAAAACAAACCCTTCACATCCCGGAGGGGTGTTTGTTGAGCTTCATGGTCTGGTCACTGCCACTCTGAGCTGTACCAAGTAGCTGCTTAGGACTGCCCAGAAGAAGTCTCACAATAGCTTCATGATTCCCATGCTAAATCTCTGGATGAAGTCTCATAGGACTTAAAGTCCCATGAGCCTTTGGTCATGGTTGGGCAGGTATGTCCATGTGGATTTGATATTTCACTGATACACAGTACAATCAGTATTCATGACTTCATAGAGCTGTTATTAAAGATGCTGCACAATATTTATTGGCAGCATTTCAAACTAAGATGATTAGGATGTTTACAGATTTATGAATAAACTAGCAAGTAACTATATTTCTCTTGGATTGGGATGTTTATGGATTTCTTTCTTGGGATGTTTCTCACTTGCAACTGATTTTATTTGCAGAATGACACCTGCCTCTTAGAAACCAGCTATTTGCCAGGACTTTATGCCATTCTCCCTTTTTAGTTTCCTGCAAATATTTTCCTCACCACAATTCAGAAACTGATTATTACAGTATTGCACAGAAGTACTGTTGAATACTGGGTCACCAGATTTATTTTTTAATTATTATTATTATTTTTTTTGCAATGTGATTTAATTAATGCAATATTTGCACCTGTAATTAAAAACTCTAAACTGCAATTGCTATTTAGCATTGTTTACTTATAGATTTATTTGAAAAAGCTGCATCCCACCTCTCCAAAGCTCAAACTGGCTTCCAGCATAATCAGCACTAAAATAAATGAAAGACAAGTGGATGCTAATTCAGTTGATTGATTAATGCATTGATTATTGATTCATCTATATTAGTCGAAACACAATTAGCAGTACAATTCTACTGATGCTCACTAAGAAATTTGCTTCATTGACAATTACTCATAAGAAAATTTGCATAGGATTTCACAGTAAGGTTTTTTGGGGGGGGAGTCTGACATATGTTAACTGTTGATGCACAGCTAACAGAATTAACAAAAAGAGTATTAACTGCCTTTCAGTCCTGTCAGCTTACACATTTATACATCCCCTGTCTCCTCCTCCAGATATAGCTTAAGAGTAAATGCTAGGGGCAAACAAAGGGCATTTGCAGGGATTTAAGCAAACCACACCCAAAGGTCAAAATAATCCTTTCTTATCCTTCAAAAACAGAAAGCACTGTGAACTGCACAAGAAATCCATTTGATTCATGTTTTTCAAAGAGAGAATGTTTACTTATGGTACAAGAGCAACACATAATACTGTTAAGACTGAATCTGTACACTTCATTTGACTAATATTTTTGCAATTTTATTGTTTAATTATATAATTAATTAAATTCCTTAGGGGTGAAAGGAATATGCAACAAAATTGGGGGGGGGGGGGGGTTAAAAAAAATTTTTTGGGGAGTGGTGAAAAAGAGTGAAAAAAAAACTCGGGGAGTGATGAGCCCCCCCCCCCCCAATTTAGGGGCTTGTTTCTGTGCAATATCCAAATGTGGGTTTCCCCCACCCCACAGGAAACATCTTTTTTCAATGGAAATAACTCATTCTTTGCAGAAAATAATGTTTCTGAACAGTAAGGTTTTTTGTATGCAGAATATACCCAAAAATGTCATTTATTCAATGCAGGGGGAATTTTACAGAAAATAATTCCCCAAGTACAACATATTTTGTGCAGAACACAGCATTGTCTGCACAGAAAAAATATTTCTGTGTTTAACTATTATTTCCTACAGGAAAAGAAATCACATGTGAATTTTGCACAAAATACATCCCAATTTCTGAACAGTCTGAAAACTGCATTAAAAAATCATGCATTGTGGAGAAAAATTATTATATAACTCCTTGCTTCCTTCAAGAATCACATTTCCTCCATACTCTTCTTTTCATCTCTCAGCAACGTAACTGGAATGGAAAGAAGGTATTATGTCTGGTTCATCATTTTTTACATTTACACCCTGAACAAACAGATGCAAAGGGTACCAAGAAATTCTCCTTGTCAGCTACATGTTTACACAAAATGAAAACAGCCTTTCTGCTAAGATTACCATAGGAGTGAACTTTTTCATCAAAGAGAGTGAAAGACAGACCAGTTTTCCAAATGTTAAAACTGTACATCAACAGGACAACCATTCATGCTTGAACTCAAATGGCTTATATGTTGAAGACTCTGTCAGTCATGGATCACAACAGAAAATGAATGATGGAATTTGATGCCTCAGTAGCATTTGAAAGATTGCCAAGGCTGGAAGAAAGACATTCTTCCAGCTAAGTAATCTGTCAGTTTTTGCTCAGCTTTCAAAGAAAACACAGAATTAAGGCCTGATTGTGTACTTCCAAGGAAGGTCAGTGACAAAAAGTCACAATGGAATAGGGATGAATATTAAGTGCAAGCCCTCACTTTCATCCTAGTATTGGATAACTCTGATGTTAGCTGTGCTGCAAAATTTTGCTTGAATAAATTTGAAAATGTGTATTTGAAATCTCTCTCAGGCTCTTTCTCTTCAGGGAAGTTTATATGGAAAACAACTATATGGTTTCAGAATGCTTATGGGAAAGAGTTCCTAGGTTCTGTTGTAGAAAAGAAATGAAATTTAGAGGTATTTAGTCTGGAGAGGGAAAATGTCTTAACCCTATCTTGGGCAAATTATTAATTATAAATGCTAGAAGAATTTAATCTTGATGAATTCATTTACAAAATATGTAAATCCATAATTCTTGAACTAATGTGCAGATATCCATAGCTATTGAACTGTTTTTGCATCTCTCTGAAATTTACAAAGCAGTTCTTTGTAGTTTAAATGCACCAGTTTTTGCCATCTGTCTATCTATCTATCTATCTATCTATCTATCTATCTATCTATCATCTATCTATCTATCATCTATCTATCTATCTGATTATCTAGTAAGGATGTGATTAATGCAGAAATGGTATGGTGGGGGGAATGAGGGATGCAAATATGGCATCCCCATTACTATTCTTGACAAACCTTGGGGAGATAAATTTGCTTATTCTGTTGGATTTTCTTTTGCCTTTACTTTTGAGTATACTAGTGAAAGTTAAAAGTCAGAACTGAAGCCATTACCAAGGTCCAAAGCCTTTCAATCTGAATTAAGTTAGTAACCGAGATTTCATCTTCTACTTTGCTCTCCTATGCCACTCCAACCCTAGCCCCTCTTTGTCTGCTCTTTTTAGATACTGGACCTTCTGTGACTGTGCATCTTACAAACTGAATCATTTGCACTTCTGAATTCTTAGCAACATTTCTACTCCAAAGTCCTTGTGGCAGGTATATCTGTCAATAAAGTACTTGCAGTTAATGTACTCTTCCTACTGAGTGTTCAATATAGTACACCAGAAGTTTCCATTTAATACATACATCTTGCTATACAAAGGCTCATAATTATAGGTGGGATGGGGCTACAGCAATCTGGAAGCAAGTTTGCTTTGCATTCAGAATACCTAAAGTTCACCTTGGGCAGTTCCAATAAAGGATCAAAGGGAACATGGGCTTCAAAAGGCTGCCTGATACTCACCCAAATATACAGTGCTTTGCAAAATGGATCAACAGTTTGTTAATAACTGACTTGTGCTTCAGAAATCCACCATATCTTTGGGCCTTAGCATGCAAGCTTTTTATGAAACCAATAGACAGATGTTGCAATGAAAGCAGGTGAATGTCCAGTAAGAACTAAGTGACATTTCTTTAAATGTATTTCTCTCTGGAAGAATTTAACTATCCAGCTGCTGATTTAAAAAAATAATAATTATTTGAGGGAGCTGTCTGATTTTCTTTTGCAAGGTGTTAATGTTGACTGGAACTTTGTAGAAGACAATGTGTTTGGTATGGATAAGGTACATATGCTTTGGAATGACTCTGAAAAGAATAATTCACATTTATGACTAGTTTGCTCAGTCAAGCATGAATATGCCAAAAGGGGTTTTTTTAAAAAGAATAAAATAATCAAATTAAGCAATGGTGAAAATATAATAGTAAAATGCCTTGATTACTGTATTATAATTGTTTTTAAAAAATCTAGTTACCATCAGGCTACATCCCTATTAACTGTGGAATGATTATCTTCCCCTTGGAGATCTACTACATATTTTAATTGGAATGCACTTATTGGTGAAGAGTGATTAACGGCCTGCTTCATAATGACAAAATGCCTCTCAAATCTGCTTGTATGTCTTCTAACAATGGGTATCAAAGACTTTCTAGAAATTAAACCTGGAACATCGACAAAACCTATGGATGTGCATTCCAGATACATTATCACAATATGAGGACTTCAGCCCAGATACTGTGAAATTACCACCTTCCTAACACTGTAGACTCAATGGTTGACAAAACAGGCCAAACCATTTAACCACAAGAATCTTCTCTTCAATAGCTGTAGAGCTAGCTAGCTAGAGCCAGCCATATTTAATCCTCAGTCTGGGTCTCTTTTTTAGTTGAAGCAATAGTTGCGCCTGCTCGTAAGCAAGTCTCCAACTAGGGGTGAATACAGATGGAGAGAAAGGGACGGTGAGATGCCACCCCTTTTTGCCCCTGATGGAGGCCATAGCACCCAAATGGTGCAGACCCATTTGGATGCTGTGGCACCATTTGGATGCTGTGCCATGCATAAATCATCATAGCGGCCCCGTGTGGATGGGGGTGAGCCATTATGGTGCAGTAGGGCTCGGGAACATGCAGACACTCTTCTCTCCTGAGCCCTAAAATCAGCTTCAGGCCGGTGCTTTGCACCAGTCTGTACCAGGTCTAGGTCTCCAATTAGGATTTTGTATAGGAGTTGCCTTGAACATTGTTTCCTGTTTGAATCACCTGCTTGGGCATGAAGGACTGCTTGGCCCTGTAAACTACTCACAATATTATAGGCATTACTGTATATTTTAAAATGTTACATACCGTATTTCTTTTACATAGTAAAATATTATTCATCCTCTTGTATTTTCCACCCTTCAAAGGGATACCACTGGATATGTAGATACTCTTATTTTATTGTTGTCTTTGCTCTCTAAGTTCACTCATCTTTTTCATGAGATAATAAGGTCAAGGGATTTTTCAATTAGTATGGCTTGAGTATTAATCTAGGGGAATCCTTATCTCAAATAGTCAATGTTTTTAGCTGTCATTTAAAAAGGGGTGTTAGAAACTCCAGCCTCAGTCTCTCCTTCATTTTGCTCTTCTCATGTCAGCTTCTTAACCCACTTTTTCTCATTGATTTCATCTCATACCTCAGGCAACAATGAAGTTAAACTTATCCCTATGACCCTCACACCCACTTGAGAGACTGTCATCTCTTCTTGCATTAAAAACATACTAGCAGAAAGAAACATATTGATATCCATTTTGACAAACTGAGTAAAAGAATGGGGGAGGGAGAAAAGAAGCACTGTCCTCTACATGTAGCAATATGCATGCTACCACCAAAATGTCAGGTTACTTCCTAAGAAGTCTCCTTTGCAGATTGCAAAGCCACTGGCATGTGGTTGCTGTAGCCCCAATCTGGCAATCAAAGGGGCAGTGTCAAACTGCCCCTTTAGGGCCATCTGTACCAGCCCTCAGTTTCATGGTCTTAGAAGACCATGGTGTTGCCAAAATCTATGATGCATGAATCACCCACGACATACAAAAGTTACTTTTTTGGAATATAACTCCCAGGATCTCCCAGTCATCAGGATTCTAAGAATTGGAGTTTAGAAAGTTACATTTTCCAGGATCTTTGATCACTCTTACAAAAAAGGGCAAACTATATACAAGATCTTTTATTTTTCTACATATAAAAGGATCTAACAAGACCAGCTTTAACAGTAGTTTCAAGAACATAAGAAAGCTGGATCCATTGTCCTGATTCTTGGAATTAGCAATCAGATATTGTTGTTGTTGTTGTTGTTGTTGTTGTTGTTGTTGATGCCTTTCTCCTAAATTGAAGCCAAGATGGCTCACAAAAGATTAAATGATGTTTTTTAGAAGTCCCTAGAGCCAGACAAGAGAGCTATAGCTTTCATTCCCAAACCATTGTCCTGTTCTGTTGCCTCACCAGCAAGCATGATGTAGCAGAGTAGTCAGGTCAGTCTGAGTCAAGCACAGTCAAGCAAGCAATCCAAAGACACTTCAAAAGAGAGATCCAAAAGCATATGGAGCAAAGTCTGAAGTTATCAGACAACATGAATCAGGAACACAAGCCAGGAATATTGCATCTACTAGGAAAGGTTGGTTGTGAGCCATTTGCCTAAGAGAGATGACAGAATTTATGGCCAGTTTTCAGCACACAGCTATTCTCTGATTAATGCGTGTCTGGCATTTAAACGTTCCTACCTACGTTGGGCCTTTCTTTGCTTCTGGTAGTCTCTAATGGTATGTCATGGGAGCTCCATTTTCCTGTTCTGACACTGCCATGCTTTCTTGGCTTTATGACTCGCTGGCAGGGCCTTCTTTTAGTGGTAGGGCCCTGTCTCACCAGCTGTGCCCCCTGTCCCACTCCCTGGCCTTTCTGGAGTTTATTGCACAGGCCCTGGAAAAGTCCTGTTGTGTTACAAAAGGGGACATGATGGGAATGGGAGGCAGCATAGAACACTGTTTACTGCACAGGAGAACACTGCTGTCGCCACCGGAAATTCCCATCGTGTTCAGGATGTGTTCTCCAGGAGGCAATTTTCTGGAACAGTTTAGAAGCGTTCCTGAAAATCACCACCTCTGGTACGCATCCAGAACTCGATGGGAATGTCTGGTGGCGGCGGAGGCATTCTCCTGTGCTGTAAGATGCATTCTATGCCACCTCCCCTTTCCATCATGCCGCCTTTTGTAACACGACGGACCCATTCCAGGGGCCTGTGCAACAAACCCCTCTGTCTCATTTTCTGAATCTGAGTCCTGACCGTATAGCCCAGCATCAATTGTCCTTAACGCCGTCATTCAGGAACAAAGAAATGACAGATTACAAAACAAAACAGTGTTATATTTTCCACAATGTCTACCTATATCTCCTGAGTCTTTCTCTGGGAGGAAAGCTTATCACTATCGCTGTCACCTTGTTCTTATATGTGTGAAGCAGTTCAGCATTGCAAAGATTCTTATAGTATAACTGAACAACTGTTTTGTGAAAGCCAAAAACTGATAAGCTAATTACTACCATTATTATTTCTCTATGACCTTAATGTGTCTGTGTATTCACATTTGTGACTAAACATAATACTTTGTGCATCTCATGAAGTGGACTCCAGGCTCAGAAAATTTATGCATTGGTAAGTGCATTTGTTTTTGAAATGCTACAAGACTCTTTGCTCTTTGCCCATAAGCATAACAGCATATTTTTAACCCCTTGTAGGAAATGTCACTCCATCGTTGGTAGGCTGCTGGAGTTCCTTCATGCAAGGAAAATGATAGAAAAGTTATTTCTTCAGAGTAATTCTTTCTAACTTTTGGCTATGGTTTCTTATATTATATGAAGTTTTTAATCATCTCAGTTCAAGTGTGATTATCTTAACAAATTGGTCTCATTCCATTTAAATGTTTTCTCCTTGGAAAAAAAATTGACCCGAATTGCTAAGATATTGTTCCTGTTTATCTGTATAGAGGCTGAATGCTGCCTTTGTGTTTATAGACATCTATACACAGCTCTTAAAAGCATATTGATGGGGCCTGGCTATAGTCTGTAGAGCCTGGCAGACATAAATTACAGCTCTGGTAGGTACAAATTGGTATTCCTTTCATTTATTTCATGAAGTAGACTTTTGTTTGTCACTGACTTGCATTGTACCTCTACAATGTTGTCTGTAGCACAATGCTTTCTTTAAAACAGAGTGAAGTGAAGAAAGAAATTGCAGTAGCCATATATCTTGTTCATACGGAACAAGACAAAGAGATTTCTAAATGTGAAGAACAGTGAAGAACAGCACTGGCCTTGATTTGCTTGGTACCAAAAAAGTGTTAGTTCCACAGTTATATGAATTATGTACAATGTATGATAGGGTGTTAGTCACTCCCAAACTGTCTCCCATACCAAATAATCTGGATAACGAAGGCAGTAACTCTCCCAGGTTGAAAATGCAGCTGATGAATGCCAGATCAGTGAATGGTAAAACAGCTGCCATTTCAGGACTTGATCCTGGAAGAACAAGCTGACCTGGCCTGTATAACAGAGACCTGGTTAAATGAAGCTGCTCTCTCTCTCTCTCTCTCTCTCTCTCTCTCTGTGTGTGTGTGTGTGTATCTCTCAGTTTTGCACACCAGGATTCTCTGTGCAGCAGCAGTCAAGACCTGGGGGACAGGGAGGTGGAGTTGCAGTGGTTTATCGAAAAAATTTTTCCCTGAACAGGCATCCTATCCCTCAGTCTACAGAGTTTGAGTGTGTTTATTTAAAGGTGGGCAGCAGAGACAGATTAGAGATTCTATTAATGTACAGTCCACCCTGCTGTGCAATAGTCTCCCTGCCTGAGCTAGCTAGGGTGTCTCTGGGTGATTGAGTCTCCTCGGCTTATTTGCTGGGGGACTTCAACATCCATGCTGAGCTGTTTTGAGTGGTTAAGGATCTGTTATGGTCTGGTCCTGAAGAGAATGTAAGCCAATCACTGTTGCGCGCTGTGAAGAATCTGCTCACCATTTTGCTGATAAAAACGCTCGGATTCACTCTGACTTAGATGCCAGAGTTGATACAGTGTCAATGGATGTAACCTTGGGTCCTGCTTGTCCAATATTGATGGATACATTTCAGTTTGTGCAGCCTGATGATATGGACAGGATCCTTCAGAGAGGTGGGAACCATTGCATGTATACTAGACCCTTGACCTTCCTGGTTTATTAAACAGGCCACAGGAGGACTGGTGGAGTGGGTAAGGGAATTGATTAATGCCTCTTTACAGCAAGACAGGGTCCCAACATGCCTAAAAGACTTCTTTTGAAAAAACCTTCCCTGGATCCTATTTTACTAGATAATTACAGCCAGTCTCTAATCTCCCAGGTACTGGAGTGTGTGGTGGCTTCCCAACTCCAGACATTCCTGGATGAGACGAATTATCTAGATCCATATCAGTCTGGTTTTAGGTTATGGGACAGAAACAGCTTTGGTCGCTTTGGTGGATGACCTACACAGAGAACTGGGCAGGGGGAGTGTGTCCCTGTTGGTTTTGTTGGACCTCTCAGTGACTTTCAATATCATCTACCATGGTATCCTTCTGAGCTGCCTCTCTAGGTTAGGGCTTGGAGGTGCTGTTCTACAGTTGCCCCACTCTTTCCTGGAGGGAGCTTTCAGGAGGTAGTGCTGGGGGATACCTGTTCGACTCCTTGGCCATTGGCCTGTGGAATCCCTCAGAGCTCAGTCCTGTCCCCTATGCTTTATAACATCTTACATCTTCATAAAACCTCTGGGAGAGGTTGCCCTGAGTTTTGCAGTAAGGTGTCACCTATATGCTGATGATATCCAGCTCTATCACTCCTTTCCACCTAATTCCAAGGAAGCTGTTTCTATCCTAAACCAGTGTCTGACTGCTGTAATGGATTGGATGAGGGCAAACAAACTGAAGCTTAATCCAGACAAGACAGAGGTACTCCTGGTCAGTCAAAAGACAGGTATGGGAATAGGGATTCAGCAGTGTTAGATGGAGTTACACTTCCCATGAAAACTCAGGTTCATAGTTTGGGGGTATTTCTGGATTCAGCACTGAGCCTGGAAGCTCAGGTATCGGCAGTGACCAGGAGTGCCTTTGTACAGCTAAAACATGTGCACCAACTGCACCCATTGCTGGAGAAGTCAGACCTGGCCATGTGGTACATGCCTTGGTTTCATCTTGTTTGGATTAGTGTAATGCACTGTATGTGGGGCTGCCTTTGAAAAGTGCTCAGAAACTTCAGCTGGTCCAAAGAGCTGCAGCCAAGCTGTTAACTGGAGCTGGCTACAAGGAGCATACAACTTCCTTGTTGCAATAGCTCAATTGGCTGCCAGTCCATTTCCGGGCACAATTCAAAGTACTGGTAAATAAACATAATAATAATAATAATAATAATAATAATAATAATAATGCACTTAAGCATTATTTGTAAATATCAGAGTTAAATCTGTTCTAGTGTGCAAAGGGAACCTGTAGCACCTTTGAGGATAACTGTGTGAAAGAAATTGTAGAATAACCTTTTGCAAACTTGGTCTACTTATTCTGACACACAGAGTTTCTGATGCCCAGGAAGGATCTTTATCATTAGACTGTATGAATAGCCATGGAAATGCAAAAGTTATGGGCAGAGTGATGAGGTGACAAGGTCAGTTTTAACTATGGTCCTTGATGGACAAAGTGAGAGGGAAAGGGCCAGATTGACTGGATGCCCATAAAAATAGTGGAGGGAATTTCGGAATGTGGTGTGTGCAGGCTGTTAACTAAAAAGGAATGATAAACTGTCTAAGAACATCCAGTGTTACATTATGTGTAGTATGCCAGGAAGACAGTGGATGTTCTTAGCTAGTTTAACATATCTTCTTTCTGGTTCCCAGCCTATATACACCACATTCCAAAAGTAAGGGCAACTCTAACAAGGGTGTTTCTTGGCAATATTTATTCTGAGAGGGTTTGAGAATATGATTAGTTCATATAATATAATAAAATATATAGTATAATATATAATCATTGGCCAAAATTGGCCCAAAATGCAATTATAGATCAAAAAGTAATTTAAACTGTAATTTAAAATTTGAAATAATTTTAAAAATAAAATTATAATATAGGCCAAAATATAATTTAAACTATAGTTATTGCAGATAACTGCACTATACCCTTATTGTGCTGCTATTCCACTTTTACTGCTCTGTCTGTCTCCTGTAGCATCCTGAGGTTTGTAGTTCAGTGAGGCATAAGAGCTGAGAATTCTAAATCCCCTCCCTAAACTTCAAATTCCAGAATGCCACAGGAGGCAGCCAGTAAGGCAGTAAAAAATATCATCACTATTGTTATATACCTTCACATTGTGTCTGATTTAGAGTTTTCTTGGTAACATTTATTGAGAAGACAGGAAGTTTGACATTGTTTTGCTCTGAGGCTGAGAAAGTTTCACTTACTCAAGTTCATTAAATGGTTTTCCATGGCTGAGTGAAGATTTGAACCCTGGTTTCCCCAAACCCTAACCTAACACTACACCATGCTGGCACAAGGACTTTGCAGAGAATTCCTTCCTTTATATTCTGATTTTCTCCACTTTGAATCAAGGTGACTCACAATAATATTAAAGAAAGGAAAACGTTGAAACACAGAAGCAACAAAATTATGCCTAGTGATGCCTCTGGAATTTGAACTCACTTCTTAAATCAAACCTAATAGGTTCATAAAACTCAAAGCTCTGATTTTGTTCCAACAAATGGTAAGCATTTTCCCTCCTAATTCAAACCATGATTGATTATAGGTTCATTTAGATTGTCTATGCCTGCACTATCTGCATGACTAGCATGACTAAACAGCTCTCTCCTCTACCTTTATGCATATTTATTTATAACCAAAGAAGATGTTTAATTTTTCCCTATAATGAACTTGTACAATTTGTACATTTTTTCTCCTGACATTGGAAATATGAGTTTCACAATGAACAGACTCTTTCCCCCTCAATCTGCTTCTGCTTTATTGGCTTCTATTCCTCTATATCTAGTGACTTCATGTTGATCTACTGAGTACTACCATACCAAACACATTGTTTTCTATTCCCATGCATAAGCAAAGTGATGCATGATTACACTTTTCTGTATATGCACAAAAAAATTCAAAACAGATCACATAATAACAGAGAACTTCCATCCAACGTTATAACAACAGACTTGTAGTTTGGTGGGCAAGTTCTACCGATAACAAGGTCTGTCAATCAATATGTAGTCAGATTTGAGTACAGTTGGCCTTCCATATCTACCGATTCTTTATCTATGATTCAGCCATCCATGGCTTGAAAATAGTCCCAAAACATATACATTCTAAAAAGCAAATTTGCTTTTGAATTTGCTATTTTATATAATGGATACCAGTTGACTACTCTATTGTATTTAATAGAACTGGAGTATCCATGGATTTTGGAATCCACAGGGGGTCCTGGAACCAAACCTTAGTGGGGCCCACTGTATATTTTGATAGTGGTGAAGGATGGGGGGGAGCCTATTCCATATGAGGGCATAGATTATACACATACATGATGCTAGTCGAATAGGGATCATACATTAAGTATGTAATTGCCAAAATGGTGTAGAGGTAATGGTATTTGTTTATCTTCTAATGTTACTGAGGGCACATGAATTCTGTTTAGTGGACAGGAATGCTTTCTGAAAGGGTAATCATTTTGGGCCTCTTTCACAACAATGGCATGAATAGGGTATGCATTTAAAGGCTGATGAAAATGTTCATGAAAATGGAAAAGATCAGACTAAGCACAGATGAATGTAACTGTGTGAACATCTCCTTGATGACTGGCAGTGAAGGGATCATCAGTTC
The DNA here is from genome assembly GCF_019175285.1 of Sceloporus undulatus. Classification (NCBI taxonomy): domain Eukaryota; kingdom Metazoa; phylum Chordata; class Lepidosauria; order Squamata; family Phrynosomatidae; genus Sceloporus; species Sceloporus undulatus. The sequence continues at coordinate 255,050,167 of NC_056523.1, forward strand.
TATTCTGGCAGGGAAGAATAAATAATTTTATCTTTTCCTTCTCATTGTGAGAAAGTTGTTGAAAACTCCAGCTTTCAAAACTATTCACAATTCAAGACTTATCATGAAGAAAAGAAGGAGGAAGAAGAAGAAAGAAAAAAGCACATAAGTGCACCCGTGTTATACACGGGTACGCCTTATGTGGACTTGAGCATATACACTCAAACCGCGGGGAGCATGCGGGGCACAAGGGGCAGCACGTCCCATTCAAATGAATGGGGCACGTGCCCATGGCACCCCGCATGCTTTTGTAGTGCCGCGCCTCCGCACACGAGCTTGAATGGGGCTTGAGCATAGGCGGAATTCGCCTTACGCGGTGGGATCCGGAACAGATCCCCCGCATAAGGCAAGGGCCCACTGTAGTCATAAAAATTAATGCCTTTTTGCACGGAAAATGACATTTTCTGCATAGAAAATAGGTTTCATGTTAAGAATGCTGTCTTCTGCACAGGTGTGTGTGTGTGTGTGTGTGTGTGTGTGTGTGTGCAGGCAATCTCTTTTTTTCTGCAGGAAACTTATTTTCTGCCCAGAAATGTGTTTTTTTCCCAGTGCAGAAAATGTTTTCATTGCATCTATTTGCCCAATATTATCCTTAGCTATGTTTCCCAGCACTCAGGAAACACATTTTTAAAAACCATTTCTCCAATATTTTCAATTATTCTTTTCAGCCCTATATAGTTAAATGTTTTTTTCAGATAAAGAAGTTTAAACAACTGTAAAATGAATATATGGGTTTAATCAAAACAGATTATAACTTAACAAGGGCAATATGTTACAATTCTGTCCACAGAATGAATGTCAATTTCCCAATATTGATCTCTCTCTCTCTCTCTCATTCTTCCCCAGAGAGATGGGAAGCTTTGTTATTTGAAACAAAATCTCCCAAGTCCAAACATGGCTTTGCTGAGCACTCAACAAAAGTGCATAATTATAGTGAAAATTATTATTGCATCCTTAAAACAAAAATCCAGTTTAGACTGTTGAAACAAGTCCAGGAGATGTCAAGCATCGTATGTTCACTTTGTAACCTTGTTTTACATAATCCATGCTTAAAGAAAGATGGAGCATTGACATAATGCATCAAAACACTAATCACCACTGATGACTTTGCTGCAAATTATTGCTCAAAGGATGTGAATAACAAAGCCAATCTTTAAGGGTATGTACTGGATGTTCAGCTAAGACATTAAGATGTAAATAATCAATGTTATTCAGTATTATGTCAACAGTGATGCTACTGGTGATGCTATCATTTTTTAGCATTTCCAGGGTAAAAAAAAACAGTGTGCTGTTTCTGCTTGCCTAAAATACAAGAGAACAGCATTATGGCAGCAAAATTTTGTCTTTATCTCCATTTTTAATTTGAGTCATCAAGAATGTCAAGTCCATTCCTGCTTCTTTTGTTCAGTCTATGAGTCTGTAGGAATCACATGGCCCTTCAAATGTTGTTGGATTGCAATTGCCAGCATTCCTCACCATTGGCTGTGCTGGCTAGGACTGCTTGAACTAGCAGTCCAATAACATCAATAACACTTTGCTGATCCCTGCGGTAGATGAGACGGTTGTTCAATGAGAGGCCTTGAGTGATCGGAAATGATCAAGTATATCTATAATACTGTGGTAGCAAACTCATCTGAGCTGAAATTCAGTGGAGAACAATCTAGTTTGTCAACATGTATTGTACAAAAGAAATTTCACCACGTGTTATTTCTCTGTGAGTTGAAAATTTCATCATTCTCAGTTTAGCATCCACATATCTCAGTTGCTTCTTGGGGGTAAAGAAAGCAAGCAAAAAAGGAAGGAAGGAAGGAACATAGAATAGTATAGACATTATGTTTTATAACCACAATCTTTATAACTTTATGTTTAGCTTTGTGTTATCTTTACAGCTTAATGTTAAGACTTGAAATACTAGCAGATTAAATGCTAGGGACAAATCTATCTACCACTACACAACTATGGGGTCACACTTTTAAGAGTGGACTGGATGGGAGTTGTCAACAGTGCAGGCACATACACCAATGCTGTCTCATTTGGCCTTGACTTTCAAATGATCTCCTCTTCATCACTACACTATAAAGGAAGGAAAAGAGTGTGAGCTTTGAATTGAAGGCTGAGCTTTTATTCTAACAAAACCTCTTACAAACATATTAACTTTGCCTTTATTCTCATTCTATTTGAATGGCAGTCCTCCTCCACAATATATTTGTTACCACATATTTGATTTAACATAATTAATTTCCTGACAGCTTTGCAAATGAATAAATCAGGATAAAATGTCTTCTATAATAAACTTATCATAATTCATTTTCTTTGCTTTTTCTTAAAAAAAAACTGGGTAAAGTCATTTAAAAAGTGACAGTCACCTCATATTATTTCTGTCTATTTAAAAAAAAAACCCTCAACTATTTGTTTTCTTGGGCAATAGTATGCCAAGACAATAAGAACAATAAGAAATAAAATGGAAGAACTATTGTAAATATTAAATTCCCTTTCCCCAATATAATGTTATATAGTTTTTTTATCAACTCCTTTTGATAAATATGGGGTCAGATAAAGAAATGCAATGATGTTCCATTTATGAAGTGTTTAATGCCTTTTTCTGCAATCCATAAAACCCAATTTGAAAAACAATCCAGATCCTTGGTAGGTACTCAGGTGTACTCTACCATATGAAGCACCTGGTTGCTGATGAATTTCTTGATGAAGCACTAAGCTGAAGTATAAGAACATCCAGGATTCAAAAAACAGTGATACCTTTTTTGGGCCAAGCAAACTTCATAAAATGTGTGATATACTTAAACATCAGATATACTGTATTTTCCTTTTGTTGACTAGGTTTTCAAGGGAGGAAATATCATCAACCAGTTTGCTAACATACAATATCCACAATATATTAATCCACTCCTTGACAGGAAATGAAGTGAGTACCATCCACAAAGCAAACATTTCAAATAGAGATGTCATGATCATTAGTAAGTCCTGAGTTTCAAAAGCAGATTGATTTCTCTTAAGACAATGAAACAGACTTTCCTAAGTAGCAAATTCATATGCCAATCATGGGCCAAAAACTGAGTTTGCCTATACACTACCTCTCTTCATAAAGCAGCTATCTTTTCCCAAGGCATTTTGTTACTATGATAATTTATAACATGATGATTTAATCCCAGCATCAGAGTTTATAAATCGCCATTGAAAACAACTGATATGACATGAACAAAGAACTTCAACAACACCTGCCCATAATACTTTTGAAGTGTGTTTTGGCTTTTTGTGATGGTTTTCTTTTTTTTTCTGATTAGGAAAAGATACTTCATTCTCTATGAAGTGTTGTCTGCCAATTAACATAATTGCTCCCCATTTTAATTCAATAATTATGTGATATATTGCGGCAGTAATTCAACTAGTTTAGTTTAATCGATTCAGACTGTAAATCTGTAGCTAATTTAGGTGAGAAAACTACACTGCAATTTTATTGCCACTGTAGCTAACTAAATTCTATTACAGATAAGAACAGGAATATTTTTTGCACCTTCTCTATAATATCATGTGTCTGAATTGGAATGACACTTCAGTTATAAAACATTGCTTGTTTTATTATATTATTTATTATAACTTTAGTCATGAAGGCCATATACCACTCTACCACGCTGATTTCTCACAGGTGAAAATTCCTTCAGGGGTATAAGTATTGATTAAATATTCATTCAAGGCAGAATATATATATATATATATATATATATATATCCCCACTATAAATAGTGTTCATGTTGGCAAATCTCACCCATTTAGAGTCTGGATAAAAGATTTTGGGATTCATAAAAACTACTGAAAGCTATAAATGGGCCCTATTCACTCATTTGAGAAATGTGTAGAATCACCATACAAAGAGAAGAGCATATTAGCCCTACTCTCTCCATCCTCTCTTCTTCTTCTAAAATGAAAGAAAGAAATTGAAAGTTTCCTTAACACAGTTTCAGACTTTGAATTTGGAGGATACTGATAATGTGCAGATAATCTTTGTATAAAAAAGCTTTCATCTGGAAACATATCAATCTCACATATCTTGAGAGCAATTAAATTGGAGAATGAGAAAATAGCATGATGTTAATGGATCACATCTTGATCCAATATGCTTTCAAAACTAGTGAGTAGGGCTGCACCAAGAAGAAAATCAGTTAAGATGTCTGAAAGTCATAAGAACAAAGGTAGAACCCCGCTGGATCAGGACCTGTACTTGCCAAAGTTACTGTCTTGCTGCTCCTAGAATTTCTTAACCAGTATGCTGGGAGAAAAAAAAAATCAAAAAAAAAAAATCCAAGCTCTGCCAGTACCCTGTTTCTTAACAGTCGGATGTGACGCAAATAGCCTTCTGCTACAGTTGTTCTACAACCATTTATTTTTACTTAGACCTGAAAGACAAAGACCAAATAAAGCAGCTCCCAGCCACTTTGGGCATGTGGCGTTTATATGCTACCCCACCCCAAAAGCAGCAAGAAGCTGTGTGGGGGCTGTGTTAATGGGGGGAAAGCCAGCACTTTCAGGACTGTGGAGGTGGCCCACTTCGGGAGTGGGCTGTAAGGTTGCTGTGGTCCTTGATCACTCCTCCATGGCCATCTGCTTCAGGCCTTAGACAACCATATCACTTCAATTATATCACTTTATTTCCAAAAACAAATAAACCCATGGACTTACATTACTACTCCCTTTGTTTAGTATCCACCAAAACCATGATGATTATTCCCAATAAAAGATCAAGCAACGGGTCTCTTAGCACTATATTTTGGATCCAATGAACCTATCCTGCATGAAGACCTAACTGGCTTTTTCTGCTTAGCAGCAAGATTAGAAGTAGTGTGCAATTGGAAAGATGCAATGAATCCTGCTCTTCAGAGGTAGAAGATGAAACTCTGGTCTCTGGCCTTTATGTAAAAGATGACCATGTGCATGTATGAAAATATTAATCATATAATTTATTTTATGTAGAATGGTCCTCATTTATTAATTTTCTAACTATAATAGTGGATAATGAAGAAGGCCAATAGGAAGAGAATCAATTCAGTTGAGATATGGTGCTGGAGGAGAGTTCTGTAGATACTCTGGATTGCTGAAAGAACAAATAAATAGGTCCTAAACAAGCCTGAACTCTCCAAAGAAGCCAAGATGACTAAACTGAGATTTTGGATATATCATGAAAAGACATGACTCACTAAGAAGGAGAATAAGGCTTGGCAAGGTGGAATGTAGTACGAAAAGAGAAAAACCACATTGCAGATTGATAGGAAGCCACAGCCCTGAGTTTGAAAGATTTGAGTGCAGCTACTGATAATGGGGTGATTTGGGCTTGCATGATGTAGTTTGTGCCTCATTCATAGGATTGCCATATGTCAAAGTTAACTTGATGGCAACTGACAAAAACAAATAATAGTGGCCAATATTGCCCACCTGTTTCATAAACCGACTTAAAATTTGGGTGATATGCTGTTTGCTGTGTTTCTTGTTGTGTTCATTTTGTGCATCTTGTGGGTTTTTTATTTTTAATAATTGCATATTAATATTATTTTAAACAAATTAACCTTGTTATGGCTCCAGTTCTGGTGCAGGATGTACTGGATGTTGTACAGATTGACCACACCAGAATCAGGGTTTTGGCCATGTATCATCCAAACAGGATAACAGCAGAACAGAGGGGAAACAGGCCTTTTGCCCCATATAGATAAGGCCACCTGCTAGAGGATTTGAAAATCTCTCAATCTCGAATTCATTCAGGGTCTCTGAATCCCAACTACATTTTGTTCGTGTACTTGTTTCATATTGTGTTGCCAGACTGTGTTTTCTCCCTTAACTAAAATTCACAGAGTTTTAGAGCATTATTTCTATTTTCCACCTTTATTTATACAGATTCACTGACTGAAGTATTTTTTTTCCAATCATGTGCCCATTAACCATTCTCATTTTAAAAAAATTTCCATGGTTTTTGTATGTCTTATTTCTCAGAAATGCCCTACAAATTTTGCAAATGCTAACAATGGGGTGCACATTCTCTTGGAACCACTCTTAGAAGTATGGAAATTCTATTTTTTTAAAAAAAATGTTGAGTCCAATGAAATTTCTTTCCATCTTTAGACTAAATGGCATTTTGCAAGATTTCCAGCATGAGAATTTTCATGATAGCTAAGATTACCAGCCATAAGCAGATCTTCTGTTGGTTACTTTCACATTGGCCTGTTCACACTACACAATTATAGCACTGTGAGCCTGTGTTCACTGCCATGGCAATAACCTATGGAATTCTATGGGTTTCAATTTAGGAAGGAGTATTTAGAAATCTCATCCAGAGAGTTCCAATTACTCACCTAATTTCAAGCCCCATAATTCCACAGGATGCCACCATGACAGTTAAAGTGGTTACTGCAGAAGCCCACTTTTGCTACTCCATATCCACTCTTCACTTGGGGAGGCATTAAAATTATGAGAAGCAAGACCTCTGACACTCCTTCAATTTCCTGACTCTTTTGCAACACAATCCCACACAGAGCTGCTCAGAAGTAAACTCCAATGGGAGTTACTCTCAGGTGTTTATAGGACTGCAGCGTTATAGGATTGTTTTGATTGTCTACAATCAGTCTTTCAATTTATTGATTTCTCCAACATAAAAGGCTCACTAATCAAAATAGGAAAGGTGCCAGTTCCTTTCTTTCATTGACTAAACTGCATCCTTTTAACTACATTATGCTCCTGGGATCTTTTTTTTTTTTAAGTAAAGAAAAAAGAAAGATGAAAACTGCTGAAAGCAGGTTTTGTAGTGTTCTAGAAATTCTAAAATTATGGTGCATTTGGACAACTTTGCTAATGGTGCTCCCAGGGGTTCAAGTGGTTTTGGCTTTGCTGAATCTTTTTCATGCCTGTCAAAGGAAATACTATGGAAGAACCTGAGAAGAGTTTGTGTGAATTCTTAACACTAGGGCTTCCCTGGAGAAAACATAACTGTAATTTCAATGGTGTAGAAAATGCCTTTACTACTTGGACATTTCTTTGTAATGAGAACAAAGTATTTTTTTTAAATGAATGATGTATTGAACTCATTGTCACCAGCACCCAACTAAGAACAAGGTGGAAGAGACCACTGCAAAGGAGTGGCTTGAAGCTGCTCCTGAGAAAGCTGGATTGAAGTTGCGGCAATGGCACACCGCTGCCCCAATCTGCCTTTTGCTGGCCCAAAAAGAAGCAGCAAATTACCACTCTTTTTTATATCAGCTTCAAGGTGCTCCATGGCATGCAGCATCTGAATGCTGCACCCTCAGAGCACCTGAAAGCCAGCTGCCATGTGTCATGCATATGTCATGCCCCCAAGCCAGCTGGAAGCCGGCTTTTCATGCCACTCTGTGCTGTCCCTAAGTCACATGAGAGAGAAAAAGGCACAACTGACATTATAGGAAACAAAGCATTATGATAAAATATGAATGATAAATCTCCAAAACTAGTTTTGTATCATTGTGGACATTTAATTTGCTGCCATTGCAGAGATTTAATCTTCTGTCATCATAGGTTTTATGAATTTAGTTCCTTTTACATTTCCAAAACCTGCTTTTAAAGAGTGATTCAGTAGGGTAATAAACCAGAATTTAACTCTGACTGCATCTGCACTGCAAAAATAATCCAGTTTGAGCTCTGGTGCCTCAACAAACTTCCATTCCCAGAATTCCATATCACTGAGCCTTGACAGTTAAACTGAAGTCAAACTGTGTGATTTCTGCTATGCGAATGCACCTCCATAGTGATTTTGGCGATTGAGGAAACGTATATTTGGTGAAGAGGATTAATTGCCGTAATATTCTCTCTCTCTCTCTCTCTCTCTCTCTCTCTCTCTCTCTGACAAAATGCAAAGTGCAGTCCTTTGCATGAATGCAATCTTTTCTTTGGACTATGACACTCTTTACTGATATACAACAAATCATACAGGCCATCAGTAGCATTTCAATGATATTTTTTCAGTTGCAGACAGAAAAGGAAAATTTGATGGGAACAGTTCCTTAGATGTAGAAAATAAGGGTCTGCAACAAGTTACTGGAAAATATTCAATTATCCAATCTCTTGTATTGTTTCTTTCTAGCAAATTTTCTGTGACAGACATCACTGCTGCCTCCTGCTTGCTTATTTGGCTGCAGCCAGCATTGTTTTCCAATCCTGTGACACTCTCATTAATTTCTGTCCAGTTTAACTAGTGTTCTGGTTCTGCAGATTTCAAATCTTCTCCAGGAAAGGGAAATCAGAGGAAAAATACAACATCTTTCCAAACTGAGAGACATGTTGGATTCTTTTGGATAGCAACTTCCCCAATTTCTTGTTGTCGTTAATATGCTATCCCACTTCAGTACAATTGTTTGTATGACATTTTAGTTTTGTCTGTAATGCTATTGCTAATACACTGGCATCTTCTTTGAAGGGGTGGCTGTATCAGGTATTGCTCAGCTATATTCTCTCAAAATATCTTTCTTCTGAGGAAATCTCTCATCACCACCTGTCACATCTCCTACCTCACATGAGCCAAAGGATGTTCACATTGCCAAATAAACAGGATCATTGCTTGCTCGCTGTCCATGCTGCACTGACCTCCTACTACAGCTATTTTAGCAATCAGCTAATATGAACCAACTACCATGGGGGGAATCATACATCCACTCTGCAGCCTGTAGTGCAACCACTTGACAACCAACTGCCTTTATGACATGGAACATTGCTAAGTGGCACACATCTAACAGAGCTACCCTTTTAACTGACGTCCTTGCCCAATATGATATTTTACTGATCCAGGACATATGGGTTACTAAAGACCTGGAACTGAATTGTTTCCATGCATTTTCTTTCACCAAGCTTTCCCCCCATGAGATGTGATATTACGCCCTCTCCCCCTATTGTGTAATGATTTTCGCAATGTTTAGGATCAATTCACCCAATCTGGCTGTGTTTTTATTGATATGTATGTATTTTTATGTTGAAAGTTTAATCTGTATGCCGCTTTGATCATCGCGGAAAAGCGGGATAAAAATAAAATCTATTATTATTATTATTATTATTATTATTATTATTATTATTATTATTATTTGCAGCAGAGCCTGGGAGAAAGCATGGAAGATCAATGGGAGGCCTGGTTTCCACCACTCTATGTGCCAGAGCAAAGCATCTTCCCACTTTCAAAACATATGCCAAAGCAGTGCTAACCCAATTTAACCACTTCACTCTGCTAATAGTAAATGTCTACAGAAACCCCAGATTAGAAACTTGTGGTCTGAACTGGAAACATACACTGCCAATCTCATATTACAGAATCCAAGTGCTTTTGTAGCCCTGGGGGGATATTTGAATGCTAGACTGGGCCCCAATGACCATACCATATAAACCCTGCACAAATGCCCTCCTCCTAACCTTGAGGATGATGGAACCCACCTCATCTGATGCTCAAAAGACAAATCAAATTTTTCAGGTGTGTATCTGACTCAATTAGTCTTCACACTAAACTTCGGAATCCTAACTGGTGCTCTGAAGAGTGACTGTCCAGATGAATTCACTTACCTCTATGGGTCCAGAATGAGTGCCATTATAATCATTTGTAAAGATCTTCTAAGGAACTAGAAGCCATGCCTAGATTAGAAAGTGATCATCTTCCAACTGAGCTACAACTACAGAACTTCACCCAAGAGATGCACGCACACCAAGGATTGCTACCAACTCCCTTTAATGCCTTCAGGAAGAACTTATTGGTGAACTAAATTGAACCCCCAGTTAAACCAAACAATAAGTAAGGTATTGGCCTCAGACCACCTTCAGTGTCTTCAAAATGACCTGTTATCAACTGAGTTCTTTGATGAACTTCTGGAAAATTACAACAATCTTACCCAAGTGCTATTCCAATATCTAAACCAGCAAAATAGTGCACGCTGAAGGCAACAACAACGACAACAACTCAGTCATTCAAAGACAAGATTTGACAAGGAAAGTGTTGATGCTAAAGCAAGTTCTGATTACCACTTACCAGAGCTATGTATCCAATTCTGTTGCCAGATGCTGCAACAAAACTGTTTCCCCAGAAGAGAGACTGCAAAAAAGTGCTGGGGTACAAGAAAAAAGAAGCCAAGAAAAATAATTAGGCACAACTTATTCAGGCAGTCATAACCAACAACTCAGCTTTATTCTGGCATATTACATCAAGCTCCCAAAGCAATGCACCAGCTACAGTGGATTGTCACATTCCCCCAGGGATCTGGAAGGAACACTTCCGAGCACTTTATAAGGACACTTATGTTGAAAGTAGACCTGCAAGACAAAATATAAAGAATCTCCTAAGGTGGGCACTAGTCACTGAGACAGAGATCAAGAAACTTGTAGCTCAACTGAGAATGGGGAAGGTTCCAGAAGAAGACTTAAAAGTTTCAGATGCCACTAAAAAAAATGGAATTCTGGGCCCCAATTCTGGCATCTCTTTTCACCTGCATTGACAATTATGGTTGAACACCTAAGGGCTGGGGGCTTGCAATCATCATCCTCATATTTAAAAAAATTAAAGAAGAATGATTATGGCAACTACAGACTAATTAGTTTCCTCAATATAACCTGCAAGCTCTATGCAAAACAGTGGAAACTTAAGAACTAGCTGGAACAAGAAAACATACTTGCAAATGAACAAGCTGGCTTTAGGAAAGGCCGATCCACCATAGAGAAGTGTCTTGTACTTCAGCATCTCATTGAAAATTATGCCACCTGCAGCACAGTCTCTCTCTCTCTATGTTGCCTTTAAAGACTTTAAAGCAGCTTTTGACTTTGTATCTCGAACCAAACTATGGGAAAAACTGGGGGCTTCCTCAGTTGACTGGCATCTACTAATTTGATGCTGCGTGAAGGAACCTCACTCAAAGTAAGATGTAATCCCCAGGGTCATCTCACCAATGCCACTGACAATGAGAAAGCTCTCAAACAAGGCTGCATTCTAGCTCCATTATTGTTCAACTTTTACATTAAGGACATGGTGGGTCATATCAACAACACAAATTTCCATCCTTCAAAATGAATGGGAAGGCATATCTCAGGTCTGCTTTATGTAGATGATACAGTGGTACTTTCAAAAACACCCACTGGCCTAACAAGAGCACTAAGAACACTAACACAGTACAGTACTGCAGAGAGGATCAGTTAGAACTCAATGATCAAAAAACTAAAATCATGACATTTGCTAAAAGGCCCCCAAGAACCATAACTGGAATGTAGATGGCCACAAAATCAAATGGGTCTCCTGCTTCAAATATTTTGAGGTAATCTTTCACACTACTGGTAGTAAGAAAGCACATTGGGACTATGCTGCAGTAACACACAGAGGAACTCAACAGCTGTCCTCAAATTTCTTATGACAAGAAGAAGCCACTATATACCAGCAGCAGTCAAGCTTTTTGAAGCTAAATCGGTTGCTCAACTGCTTTATGGATCCCAACTGGGACCTCTCTCCAACTCTGCACCATTAGAACTTGTGCAATCCAAATTTCTAAGATCAGCATTCCAAGCTTCAAAATGTGTCTCTAATGCAACAGTGAGACTGGAATCAGGCTTTATGAAAATGGAAGCCAGAATGTGGCTGACCATACTCAGCTACTGGCCCAGACTGTCCTCCCCCCTCCCACTAATCTTGCTCCACTTAGTGCTGAGGATACCATGGATGGCCAAGAAGACAAGCAAATGTGTTCTAGAACAGATCAGTCCTAAACAATCCCTGGAAGCAAAGATGACTAAACTGAGGCTGTCATATTTTGGCCTCCATGGGAAGGAATAGAATAGATCATTAGAAAAGACAATGATGCTAGGAAAGTAGAAGGGAATAGAAAGAGAGGAAGAACACATACCAGATCTTTAGGCTTGATCAGGAGGGCCACCAGCTGAGTCTGTAGGATCTGAACAGAGTAGTTAAGGACAAGGGATCTTGGTAAATTCTCATCCACAGGATCACCATAAGTTAAGGCTGAATCAAAGGCAGTTAACAACAACAAGCCATAAGTTGACAGATAACCTAAAGGCACATACACACATGAACCTCTATTCCCTGCTGAGTTAATAGAATGCAAGATACCTCTGCACTTAGAGCTCTGTTTCCAGCAACTGAAGTAAGCTGATGACAAAGGAGGGAAGTACAAGGAGGAGAGAGAAGCTGGAATGTTTTAAACAGCAGCCAAAAAGGAAAATGACAGAGAATTAATCAGGACTTTCCCTGCCAAATCAAGATAGGTGGAGGGTATGTTTTTTGCAGTAGCTGACAAACCCTACTGCCTCTAACAGCACACACACCAGTGTTTCTCAACACTAGGTCATGAGCATTGTGAAGGATGCAAAATGGTGTACAGGATGGCAAGACCATTGTTGCTCTAGATAGTTCTGCTTCTTGCAGCAGCAAGTGGCAGCAACAAAATAAAAGGGGTAGGGCTGAAGGGTGGGGTATAAATACCATAGATAGATAGATAGATAGATAGATAGATAGATAGATAGATAGATAGATAGATAGATAGATAGGATAAGACTGATATGGTATCATATGTGGCTTCCTAGTGTTGTCCCATTCATTTTTGACTCAGTTCTGCAGAGGGAGCAAGCTGTTCTGTAGTCCTCTATGGCACCTTCAACAACATACCAGTGTTAGGAAACTGATCAGGGTCTCTGGGGTCATCAGAGATTGAGTCACAATGTATGTTTCCTGTATTCCTCACATCCACATTTTAATCTTCCTTGCAGAGGGATAATGCTGGGAAGAACATAGAACTGAACAGCAATATGGAGCAAAAGTAAGATGAGCACCAGTAAATGGGTTGACTGCCCTACAGGATGGCAGGGGCACAGGTGTGATATCCCTTCTATTGCTGTGGAAACATCTTAAAATATCATATACAGATCTAAATATGATATTTTAAGAACCCACCTGCTCTTTTTCTTTTTTAAAAATTAAAACTTTATTTAAAATATATCATACAAAATCTTGCAATCATAAGACAATGATATAAAAAAGTTTCATGTCATTAAAAATGCTCTTCTTCTTAATTACCTTCTACTTCATTTAAAGGAAAAATCAATAGAATCAGTAGCAGGTAAACACTGAATATTGTTCCTATTTTAGAAATGAGGCAACCTCCCTCCATTCCAGCTGCCACTGCTGTGGACTCTGAGGGAGAGAAGAATGTAAAACACCCCAGCAGAGAGAGAAGTAGGGTCCAGGGGGAGGAAGAAGCTGCTGGTTCTACTGGTATTTGGACCTCTGCCTTCCAAATGGATTCCTCTCTCTTCAGGACTGAAACTCTGACTCAGTAGGCACTGTGTTTGCCATCACTCACAGCTGCTTTGCCTGTTAGGAATATAAAACCAGGACCTGACAGGGCTCTGCTGCAAAACAGCCCAGCAGAGAGAATGAGAGGACCACAGTGACTATCTGGGGCAGGGGGAGAATGAACCTGCTGGTTCTACTGTTGCTTGCACCTCTGCATTCCAAGTACCTTCTAAGAAAAAGAGCCCTCCCTCCAGTCCATCTGGTGCCATTCGGCCATGGAGGGAGAGATGCAGGCCCAGCTCCATTGGGTCTGGCCTGAGCTAAGAAGCAGAGCCCTCCCTTCTGGCCAAGGAGGGAGAGATGCAGGCCCAGCTCCATCAGGCCTGGCCTCGATTAAGAAGCTGAGCATTCCCACAGTCGTTATGCCTTGGTCAAGGCCTCAGAGGGAGAGAAGCACTGCCGGATGTGATCCCCTTCCCCACCACATTCCCTTCTCCTTTTGTGTCTTTTTTTTTTTTTAAAAGATTGTAAGCTTGAGGGCAGGGAACCGTCTAATTAAAAATAATAATAATTGTAAGCCACTCTGAGAGCCTTTAGGGCTGAAGGACAGGGTAGAAATAGGGGGGGGGGGGGGGGGGGGGATCCATGAGCTACAAAAGTGATGTCTCCTACATAAATATCTTAACAAAAACATTCAGCCTCACATTTTCTGTAGAACTTTCTCTCATCAGTTTTTGTCATAAACCTCATCTATGAAATGCTTGAGTTTTGAAGCCTTAATAAATATCTGCTTTCATCATTATGTTTCCTGCTCAGGCTCATTTCAGATGGCAAGACCTAATCCAACTTAATGCTGGTAATTAGGAGATAGCGTTGTTCAGCAGGACGCAGCACCTGCATATCAGCATTACAAATGAATACTTACTATGCAGAGCAGTAGGTGATTTGTACAGCATGCCTATTGACTATGTATGTTTATATGAAATAGCAAGAGGCTATTGTTCTTGCAAATGAACACAATGTGATGGTAAACAAGTTATTTAGGATTTCTTAATAATTCTTTCAAATGAGATGTTATGGAGCTAAATAAAATGAGTTAAGAGGAGGGATAAGTGGGTGGAAGGATGTTAGAATCAGCATTTGTCTTGTGTACACTTCATCTTGTACATAGGTACAGAAGACTTAAATTAAAGCCTGAATCCTATTGTTAGTCTCAACTAAAATAGATTCATTGAATCAGTGGGGTTTGCATATGGGATCAATCACAATATCACCATTGATTCAAAAGATCTGCTCTATGAGAGGTTATTCAGTAAAATTTTCTATCAGTCCATCTAATCTGAACAATTATGCAATGTGATTATTGTGAAAATAAGCTAAGTCTGAAAATTCATGTAGGTTTGATAAATTACAAATGGAATGCAAAATTTAAGACTGACAGCCAATAGTTATGCATCTATTTTTATGCATGCATAAATATAAAAATCTAAACCAGTGGTGAGCAACTGTTGCAGGTCAGAGGGCTACACTGCACCTTGAAACCTTGTAGGTCCATATCCCTGCTGCATCCTTTCCAAATTGATGGTTTTGGTGGTGATGATGATGATGATAGGGATAATATTTTTCTCCCAAACTCCAGGTTATTTTCTGGGGGGGGGGGGGGAGCCTCCTCGACCTAAAATTATGGGAACCATGTAGAAATTGCCCCTACACCCCCTAGAGGGCATTAGAGTCATACATTTCGGAGGGACTTGGCAAGCAACAAAAGTGGCCTTGGGGGTGGGTACATGTGGCCTGCAGACTTTACTTTCCCCATCCCTGATCTTACTTATAAAATTTGTAAAAAGAAACATCTAAAAAAAATCAAAACAATTAAGGACAGAGCTTATTTAATAGTTGCAGTACAAGTATATAATTAGCTTTTCATTTGAGATGGATGTTTACCTTGAAAGTTGGGCCTACTAATGACAGTGATAATAGTTGTAGAAATATATTGGTTTCTGTTAAATTCATCCCTTTCCAATCCCACTTTACCCCGTTACAATTGAAATTATCCCTCCCTCCTCCTCTTCCTCCCTCCTCATCAAGTACTAGAAGTGTCCATGGTGCTTCACAAAATAAAACAACAAAAAGGACAACCAGTCCAGGCAAAGACATACAGTCTAAAATATATGACCCAAATGGCAACTAAAGTTATACTATAGTGGCTACATGACAGGATGCAGAACATTTTCTCCTTCAACATCTTACAAACACTGCAGGAGTAGTGATTCTATAGTTTTCTTTTTTCTCTTCCTGGAACAGGAAGTCTGCAGGACAGAAAATGTTCATACATGCCTTTATTCTCCTATCGAGTGAGTTCAGTGGATTCTACAATTGTATGACCTCTAAATATTACTTCTCTGAGCATAATAGATGTTCTTGCAATTGTGTAATTCACCTCATGGTCACATGAATTTTTGTATTCTACTTATGTTCAATATAGAAAATACCATGAGTCCAGACTTCACAATCAGGAAGATGAGCTCTTGCAGCCAACTTTTTCTCTCCCCCCTCCCCTTCAGTTATTTTTTATTGAATAAAAACTGCATTGATTCTTTTTAAAAAGAACAACAACAAGTAACACAAATAAAAAACTATTACAAAAACAAACTGCCGAAAACAAAATGAAACCTAACCTAACAAAAACTACAACTCATAGAATGAAAAAGAAAAAGATTACTTCCAACTATCTTCACTGCAGGAATATTTCATCCCTTGCTTTCAACCCACTTAATTCCAGCCATTAGTTACACTTCATCTATATAAATAATTCATGTTAATTAATACAACTAACAATCCTCAAATCATCCTTATTCTGTTGCAAAAAATCAGTTGTATCACGTTATTCCTATATGTTTCAATAATATGAATTGTGGTAATGTTACTGTTACTATTATTAATATTTGCCTCACATATATTAATTAGTAAAACCAATAATAATAATTAAAATCAAACATTATTAATGACTTTCCTTTTATCATAGTAAACAATAATGATTTTTAATCTCTTACAGCCAAGTGTTTCTAAGTGATCTTCCAAACTCTGATTTGATACTAATTTTTCACTTGGGAAATTGTCTTAGAATAAGCACAGATTGGAAAGCCATATTAGTTACACTGCATATGTCCAGATGTAGACATAATGTGTGAAGCATTTTCAGTCCATTCAATCCACGCAGATGATGCATGCACTTAGAACAGGGCTGGACATGCTGCATCCCTCCAGATGTTGTTGGACTACAAATTCCAGCAGCCCTAGCCAGTGTAACCAATGGTGAGGAACACAATGAGTTGAACACCCAGGGAGGTTGCAGACCCCCCCCTCCCCAGAATTTGCTTTATCTCATTGGGATACCGATATATTCTGATACAATGGAGATATGATATATGGTTTTATTATATTCGAATAAGCATCAGTTCTGCTTGCCACCAACATCTCTGACACACTAGTTGCATTCTCACCAAAAAGGTATAGCTATCTACCTCAAGTTATTTCTGTTAATGAAGGAAATAAAAATGAAACTTTTTAATGGTATTAGATAGTATTTCCTAATGATCCCTCAGGAGATATATATCCAGCATTTTATCTTACAATATTTATGACTTTGCCCCAAAACACATATGCCAGCTAGATTGGAGGTGCACCATTTATACGAAGCACTTCTTCAACATGGCTAGAAGCTGTACTGAGCCTGCAGTTCAGTCCTTTAGACTGGAGCAAAAAGGAGCCGGGTTAACCCAACTACTGGTGGTGCAGGCTGAAACCCACAGCCACTGCCTGCTTTTGCACTGAGCCATGCGGTGGCTGCAGACCAATCCGCTTGGAGCTAGAGCTGTCCTGGCCATCTGCTTCACCCCTATATTAAGACTATGCTCCTCTGCTTGGGAATCAGAGGACTTAATTTGTCCTCAGTGGGACTTAATCCTAAGTAAATCTCTATTGGTTTGGCCTGCCAGAAATGTTTGATATTTGCCTTACAGCGAGTATCTGAATTAGGGCTGTGAAGAAATCTCTGCCAAAATTGTTTAGCTATGCAATTAGTACTGTTTACACAATTTGTGGGGAAATTCATTGCAAATATAAAAATTCTCCTAAGGATGACAGAAAATATATTGTCATAGCACAGAAATGGGGTATATTTGGGCAGTTTTTCATTCTCTCATTCATACACACACATATATATATATACACACCCAGAGAGGACATCCCTAATATGATTTGTAGTAATATTCTAGAACAATTATTATTGTTATGGCAATTATTTGTGACACTCTCAGAGACTGGAAAAAAGGAGTCAATTATTTTGTTCAGTTGCAAATTTATCTCTAATGGGGCTTGATTCACTAGATTTCCTAGTTAACGCTAAAATTAATCGTATGCTTTAACAAGTTGGTCATTTCTTACATTTGGTGGGTCTCCCTCTGCAGGTTTAGTAACGCCACAGGAGAAAAAGAACTAGGAATGGAAGAAAGCTTTGTTGCTAGGTAGGTTAAATTAATAATGGACATAAAGGAGGGAGAAAAAAAACAGTTGAGAACTCAATACATCTGGAATAAAGTAATAGAATGAGGCTTAGTTTCCCCCAACCCTCAAGCAGCCATGGCTCTTCTAGAATGCCAGGTTTTCAGGACATTTTTCACACCAGCATCTATATCAGCTGTATTGACACTTCTAGTTAGGGTTTTGGCCAATTCTTGGTGGCTGGTGTGTGTGTTTAAACATTGTGGGAATGTGGAGGGACTGTTGTGAGACTGTGGAACCAAGACCATCATATTTGGTAGTGAGCTTGAGCTGTTTTTGTTTGTTTTTTGTTTGTGATTTTTAAAATATTGGGGAGGTTGATTGATCAGAGGGGCTTCAGGGGTCACAAAATGTGTCCTCAAGGGCCAAATGCAATCTGCGTGCTAGACTTTGCCTACCCCCTACTCTAGGGGTGCATTGTGACTCTCTTCAATACTCCTCCTCTATTGCAATTTCATTGTACCCAGTTTGTTGTATATTAGTATTTGGTGTAACCTGCAATGAGCTTCTTTCTGTTCCTTAAGTATGTTTCATTACTGCTTGCACAGTGCTTAGCAGTTGGATAATTAAATGGAAAGTTCCTCACACTATCACCTATTTTTTTCTTCTCATCTTGGGTTCTCTCTTTCTTACTTCTCTCCTCCCAGTCATATTTTTCTTGACCTCATTCTTTAGTAAATAACACACTTTGAGGAACCCAGCAAACCTGAAATTCATGGATGTTATTGTTGTTGTGTGCCTTTAAGTTGTTTCCTACTTATGGTGGCCCTATGGTGTACCTATCATGAGGTTTTCTTGGCAAGATTTGTTCAGAGGAGGTTTGCCACTTCCTTCTCCGGGGGCTGAGATCATGGCATTTGCCCACACCTAGCTAAAACAATACCTTCCCACCATTGTCTATGGCTTTTCTTAAAAGAAATCCACACAAAAATAAGTCCTATTGAGTTAAGTGTGAGAGACAAAATTGCATGTGTTCCTCTACTCATCTTGGCAGACCATGCTTCTTGATTAAGAGTAGGGGAGGAAACAGTGCACTGAACCAGTTGTGCAGAAAAAATATTTACATTTCCTCAGAGAGATTTAAAACATCTCTGATTAATAATTATCCAGTTTGGATTCACTGAATGACTGTTGTATCCAGACATTTATTGCTGAATTTACAGCTGAGCAGTGCCCTCTAGCTAAAATAGCACATCATTCTTTACTAACCTGTAACATCATTCCTTATTAATCTTCAACTAACAAGGTATATGAAAAGTAGGTGAATAGTGGGGAGGGTGGCAGAGAGAAGAGAGAGAAGAAAGTACATCTTAGTGCCAAAACTAAATTGATCACACTGGAAGATGGAATACTGTGCTTTAGAATGGTCTTTCCCAAACTGATACTTTCTAGCCATATTGGACTCCCTTAAACAATCCTTAGACAACATTGCATTATGAGGTAGGTAGTCCATCGAAGTAAGGGGGAATGAAAATTGAAGAAAAGACAACTTTCAAATGATGAAAAGAGCACTTGTGAAGGTGTCAGTAAAAAAAAAACTTCAAAATGCAACAAAATTTGTCTTCTAGTTTCTAACATCCAAAGTTAACCATTTAAGTTTTAATCTTAAAGTTTCACATGTTTAGTAGTGCACTGCTGCAGAGCAAATAGCAACATTATGCAGCTTTTAAGCATTCTATATGTCTTAAGTCTAATGGACTTCATTAAACTGGATCATTTTGAGTTTGTACATACCAATGAAGTGGACAAGCTTCTTGGAAGTGTTAGAAACATGACATGATCTCTCGACCCCTGTCCTTCTTTGCTGACCACCCAGGGTGGTGATGCAGTAACATCTTTATTGTGTTGTATAATTAATGCATCATTCAGGGAGGGAAAATTTCCATCTAGTTTGAAATTAGCAACAGTCAGACTGTTGCTCAAAACACCCTCCCTGGACCCCCTGTTAAGAAACAACTATAGGCCAGTCTCAATATTGCCATTTTTAGGTAAGGTGATCGAGAGAGCAGTTGCCTTCCAACTCCAAGATGTCTTGGATGAAACTGACTATCTAGACCCATTTCAAACTGGCTTCAGAGCGGGTTAAGGAGTTGAGACTGCCATGGTTGCCTTAGTCGATGATCTCTGGCTGGGCATTGACTGGGGAAGAGTGTCCTTGTTGGTGCTATTGGACATCTCAGCGGCTTTCTATACCATTGACCATGGTATCCTTCTGGAATGCCTGAGGGAGTTGGGCATCAGGGGTACTGCACTCCAGTGGTTCTGTTCCTACCTCTTGGGCAGATTCTAGATGGTGCAGTTGGGGGACACTTGCTCCTCTAAGAAGGAACGGACATCTGGTGTCCCTCAGGGAGCTATTTTGTCCCCCCAATTTGTTTAACATTTACATGAAACCGTTGGGAGAGACCATCCGGAGACACAGGGGGTGTTATCAATATGCTGATGACACCCAATATGTTTCTCTTGTTCCCCCGATGATGCAGTGACTAAGATATTTACAACTATACTTTTAAAGTGCTCTATTCCACTTTGACTCCTCTAGCGTGCCTCCTGTTGCTTCTGGGATTGGCAGTTTTAGAGGGGTATTCAGAATACCTGAGAATTCTAAATACTCCTCCTTAAAACTGCCAATCCCAGAATGCAACAGGAGGCAGCTAGAGGAGTCAAAGTGGAATAGTAGCACTTTAAGAGTAAGTGTGATAAACATCTAGAGGGCATCGGTCCCTGAATTGCCTGCCTGGAGTTGGTAAGGGCTGGATGAGGGAACAAACTCAGTTTGAAATCCAGAGAAAAACGAAGTACTGACTTATGATAGGTTCCGTCCCCCCCCAGGCCCAGGGAAGAAATTTGTCCACCGGTCCTGAGATAGGGTCACACTTCCCCTGAAGGGGAAGTTCACAGTTTAGGAGTACAGTCGAACCTCCCAATACGCGGATTTGCCATACGCGTATTTGAGCATACGCGCATGGCAAACCCGGACGTTGTTCCTCTCCTCCCCTCCTCGTTCTTCCTCCTCCTCTCTTCCTACTCCCTCCTCCTCTCCTTCCCTCTCCCTCCCTCCTCCCACCCCCACCTACCTACCTACCTAAACTAACCAACCTACCTCCCTCCCTCCTACCTGGGTCACCGCGCCGCCGCCACGGTCTGTCGCTGCTGCCGCCGCCACCCCGCTGGCCTCGTCCTCCTCGCGGCCTCGGTCCTTCCTCCGCCACTGCAAAATGGCCGGCTGCTGCTCCTGGAGGCCAGGGGGCCCCAACTGCAGCCGGCTCTTCCTCAGCGGCAGGCGACCAGGGAGAACGGGGCCTGGCCTCGGTCTCCCTGGCACCGTCTCTCTAAAGAGCCGGCTGCAGCTTGGGAGGACAAGGGGCCCCTTGTCCTCGCAGCTGCCCGGCCTCTCCTCGCAGCGGCGGTGACCAGGGAAAAGGGGCCTGGCCTCGTCCTCCATGGTCCGCCTCCTCTCTTAAAGAGCCGGCTGCAGGTTGGAGGACAAGGGGCCCCTTGTCCTCCAAGGTGCAGCCGGCTCTTCCTCGCGGCTGGCACCAGGGAGAACAGGGCTGGCCTCGTCCTCCCTGGTCGCCGCCTCTCTTAAAGAGCCGGCGGCAGCTTGGAGGCCCTGGCATCCAGGAGCAGCACCGCCATTTTGGTGCGGTGGCGAGACCTCCAAGCAATCGGGCCACTTACAGCCGTGGCGGCGGCAGCAGCGAAGACACGCGGCGGCGGCGCGGTGACCCAGGTAAGGAGGGAGGGAGGGAGGGAAAGTTAGGAAGGAGGGGGAAAGAGGGAAGGGACTTTTCTGTCCAATGGTGGCGCAGGTGCACACGCGCCATCAGTGGACAGAATATACTTTGAGCATACGCAGATTTTTGTAACGCGGGGGGGCCAGAACGGATCCTCCGCATATACCGCGGATCCACTGTACTTCTGGACTTGTTCCTGCCTGCAATAGACATACAAGTCAATAGATGCGATGGTCAGAAGGGCTTGCTATCAACTTAGGTTGATACAACCAACTGCAACCCCACCTGGGCCAAAGGGACCTTGAAACAGGGGTACATGCTCTGGTAACCTCTGCTTGGATTTTTGTAATGCGCTCTACTGGGGCAACCCTTGTACCAAGCCCGGAGCTTCAGTTAGTAACAAAATATGGGCAGCCAGATTGGTCACCGGTGTGTCCAGTTTGACCATATAACACCTATTCTGAAAGATCTGCACTGGCTGCCCATTTGCTTCTGAGCACAATACAAGGTTGGTTATTACAATAAAAGCCCTTCATTGCTTGGGCCCGAGTTACTTGAGGGACCGCATCTCCCCAATAATCCCCCGCACACTCAGAACAAACGGGAAGAACTTGCTGGAAATTCCACCTCTAAATAGGTTATTACTTTCCCAGATGGCCTTCTCATAGCAGCCCCCAAATCTGAATAGTCTTCCCCGACGAGCTCCGTCTTATCACCCCCCTGGAAACATTTAAAAAGAGGCTTAAAACCTTCCTCTTCTTCGTCAAGCCTTCCCCCCTGGAAATGAAGTTGTGTACTCTGATCCCATGACTCTCTACCTCACCCTATTGATTGATTGAATGATGTTTTTAGATTTGTATATGGTATTTAGTGTTCTGGGTTTACTATTTTATGTTGTGTTTTGTAAGGTTTTTAACCTCATGTAAACCGCTTGATCTTTTGGAAAAGCGGTATATAAAGAAAATTTATTATTATTATTATTAATGCATCACTTCATTTCTGTCCTTCTTTCTTACACATATTCCTCTGATTATTCCTCTCTCTCTAATGTGGTTATTAATGCCTCAACATTATAAGTATTCTGCCCATTCATCGTTCCCTTATTTTGCTATGTCTTGGATTTCTTTCTCTCCATAAATCATAGCGTAGCTTTCCCCAATTTCATATCTTTTCTGCTTCATCTATGTCCTGAAAAAATAAGTCCAAGCCATGGCAAAGTGGCTTCAATTGGGGAGGGGAGCTTCTCAGGGAGGAAATAGTTTGCAAATAAATAATTGATAAATGAACATCTGAACTTTTGCCATTTCCTGAAAATGTATTAATAGTTCAACAGTGATAAGCCACCTTTAGCTTGACCACTGATCCTTTAAGTTGGGGTTAGGAGTAGAGCAAAAACTGTCCTGTCATAATAACTGCAATAGAAGCTAACCTATAGATTTTTCATTATTTTTTCTTGCTCTACCCACACATTTATTGCGGTTTGATTAGCAACAAATCTTCCAAGATGTAACACATGCTTTAAGGGAGGTGGATGGTTTTACATTTTTGTTTGTTTATTTGTTTAAAATCAGTACCAAAGAAGCATGAGAGCATAAACTTTAGAACCAGGAGAGAGAATGAATGGCTCTTCAGATTGCAATTGTCATAGAATAATAGAATCACAGAGTTGGAAGAGACCACAAGGGCCATCCAGTCCAACACCCTGCCATGCAGGAAATCTCATTGTGGCTCATCATTGACTATGCTAGCTAGGGTTGATGGAAGGCCACTTTCCCACTTTAGAAAATGGCATAAGACATGTGACCTTAGAAGTAATTGCTGGAATGGCTCTGGATTGGTATATATTTAAGTTCAAAAGGCTAATTTTGGGTATGTCTCTGACAATTATTTTTTAGAGTGGGCTGGGGACTTGCCAGAAACCAGCAGGCTCCAGATTTGCTTTAGAAATATTCTGGCCCAACTGTCAGTGTGGCTTTAATTTAGAGTCCAGAGGTAATAAAATACCAATCCATCTCAAGTTTATAAACACTGGGAATCAGTGTACACCTTTTGCTAACTAAACTGGCATGTCAGTTTGCTATCTCTACTCATCTGCAAACAATGGAGATTATCTCACCACCCTTGCTTTCCATGCTAGACACAGGATGTAAACTTTAATAGGCAGATTTTATCGCACACCTCTGTGCCCAGGCAGGAGACATTCCGTATGCAATCTGGGCATCCCATACCTGATCTGGACTTCTCTCACACTTTGCGAAGAATGTAACTGTTTGTTGAGGCACCAGAGTACTCTAACAGAGAAGGCTAAATATCTGTAAAAAGTAAAAATCCCAGAATTCCATAGCATTGAGCAATGGCAATTAAAGCAGTGTTAAACTGCATTAAATTTGTAGTGTAGATGTAGCCCATGTCTTAGGAATATACCTTTGGCAGCCCTACAAATTATGGATATGCAGGCAAAGCAGGGGAAGTACAATCAACCTGTACAGTTGCAAACATATAGATCTATCTGCCTATCATAAAAAAAAATACAGATTGATATGATGAGGAAGTGGAAGTGGTATTTGAGAATGTGGGAATACTTTCACCAAAAAACAAATGAGGAGGAAAGGAAAAGAAAAAATGAATGAAAGACTGAGTTACAGACAGGGAGTTCTTTGCACATGCCTTTCAGATCTAACAGTCAATGTGGTGTCAGAAGTGCAACCAAGATCACATTGTTTAAGAAGACAATGAATGTTCTTCACTGAAAAGCCCTTAAATGTAGACTTTCATACTGGAAATGACAATTTCCAGTCACTGTCTCTTTCAGCCTATATAAACCTCCCTTGAAATCCTGTTAAACCAAGCAGCAAACAAAGAAAAGAGTGGGGGGAGCCCTTATGCACAAGTGTGGATATGACTATTAAGATTCTGAAGTTATTTCCAGTCTTAAGTAAAACTTCTCTGAAGTTTTCTTCTCCCCCTCAGAGCAAATGAAGAGCAATTTTATCCCAGTAAAGATTGAAGGGCAGAGTACTTCAGCTGTATTTTTCACTGCCTCTTAAAAAACATTTTATTGAATTTTTATTTATTTTTTCATTTTCCTTTGAGACCTAATCTTTTTCAATGAAGACAAGATAATTTAAAGACAATATATACAAACCTAAAACTGGATTTTTTTTAAAAAAAATCACTAAAAAAAACAACAGTATGGTGCAGAAGGTTTCTAGCTATAGTTTTGCTTTTACTGAAGACACTAAAGTACTTGAGAAAAGCGTTAAACTACTTATATGCTGTACAGGGATGGTAAATTGTCCTTTCTAAAGCAGGAATAAAACCAGATTCTCTCTTTAGTCTCTAAAGCACAGAAGTTAAATAGACTAACGGTGTATTTTCTATTACTATCATTACAAATCAATTAATGTGACTGTAATTTAACTCAGCTGTGCAGTTGTTATGGCAATTTCAAAGGTATAAAATGTTTAAGTTTAAACTTTTAACCTTCTGGGGAGGTATTTAAAAAGCTGCAAGAACAAAATAAAAAATCTGGCTATTTAGAAGTAACTAAAGATGATTAAGTGTTTTATTTTGTTCCTAAGCTCAGCAACTCTTTAGTTTTTGTTAATTTCCATATTACACAGCACAGTGGTCAGAAAACACTTGGGGATGCTCCTGGATCCGTCATTCCAGATGTCAGCTCAGATAGATGCAATGGCCAGGAGTGCTTGCTATCAGCTTCAGCTGATATGTCAGCTGCACCCCTTCCTGGAGCCTGAGGACCTAAAAACTGTGGTACATGTGCTGGTAACCTCACAACTTGATTTAGGTAATGTGCTCTACATAGGGTTACCCTTGTTCCTAACTTGAAAACTACGGCCCTCGACAGACGGGCCCTTTAGCATGTCCTGGTGATGTGCTACGGTTGCCTCAGGGCACCGTTTCCAGATGCCCTACAACCCTAAGACATCACCAGGATGTTATCGCTGTGCAGCGCCATATACACATCATGCACAGCTGTGACATCACTGCTGTGCACCATCCAGATGAGTACACGCAGCAGCGACATGCTCACGCCACCACAGGCAGTTTGCGGTGGCGCTAAAAGGAGATGCTTTTAAGCGCTCCTTTTCTTTCTGTGTAGCAGCGCCACACAATTTGATTGCTGTGGCGTAGCTACGCGGAAAAGAGAGGTGGCTCTCGGCTGCCTCTTTCTGGCGGTCTGTATCCCGCCTACAATTAGTTGAAAATATGGCAGTCAGGGCGAAAGATTTATATGATCTGAAGAGAAACTAGAGTAATAATGTAATAATAATAATAATAATAATAATAATAATAATAAAATTGTATTTCTTTCCCACCTCTCCTCAAGGCTCAAGTACAACATATTAAAATACAAAACACAGTTAAAAACACATAAACCCATAGTTAAAATACTGCACTATAAAATCACTAAAAAATACTCATAGAGTGCATATACAATTTAAAAGTCATGCTTTAAAAGTGACTGGGTTGACCTGCCAGATGATATATGCTTGTAATGCTGTTTTAAAAGCAGCCAACATTTTCAGCTGTCCTCCGGCAGATCATTCCACCATCTGGGGGCAGCAGCTGAAGAATTCCTCTAGGAAACAGTTGCCAGACTAGTCCTGGCCAGTTAGAGCAAACATTTCCCAAAGGACCTGAGTGTACAGAGTGTATGAAAGAAGGTGATCCTATAGGTATCCTGGACTCAAACCATGTAGTGCTTCATTGGTAATAGCCAACATTTTGTATTTTGCCCAGAAACTAGTTGGCAGCCAGTGGAGTGATTTTGTCCTGGAATGCTGCCAACACACACTCACATGGCTGATAAGAGCCTTCTGGGCAAAAGTAAACCACACCGAGCTACCAAGAAGCAGTTCCATAAGCAACAATGCCAAATGATGTCCAAATAGAATAAGCCACAAGCCAATCCAAAGTTCAGGATTACAGAAAGAAATACTACCAGTCCAGTCTGAGGTCAAGAGTGCCAGAGGGTTAGTCAAAGAGTCTGGTCCAAGATCAAGGATTCAAAGGCAGTCAAAGGTCTAGGAAGCCAGGAGTCAGATCAAGCAGCTTTACTAATGAGAACCAATAGACTCTGACAAGAGAGCTCTGTGTCTGCCAGGTGTCTTATATCTAGCTCCCTTATCACAGCTACTGAGTGGCTAAAGAGAATTTCTCAGCAAGCCTCTTGGAACACTGAAGGCATTCCCTTTCTGATCTCCTCTGGCTGAAGGTAGGAATCTCAATGTCCTGCTGCTCTATGCCTCCCAAGTCTGGAACTTCTACTGGGGCAAGGCTGGGCTGCTGAGCCCCAGGCTCCACTGGAGAAGATCCCACAGAGCTAGGGTCTGACTGAGCCAAATCCACTGGGGCTGGGAGAGCAGAGCTGAGATCTGGCAGGGCAGAACTGGGGCCTGGCACAGCCTCAGGTTCCTCCTGTACCTGAGTAGCTGAGTCCTCCTCATGGCTGGCTATGACATATTTTAAGATCAATGTAATGTGATTGCTCCTGGATGTACCTGTAATCAGTGTAAGAAGCACACCCACTCCACCCACAATGGCTTTTTCCATTGGTCCTTCATATCCAGGGGGGTTCTGTTATGGTTCCCCAGTACTTGACTTTCCTGTGAGAATGGGCCCTCTCCTTCAGCACCATGGCCATCCACTTAGCTGTTAGCCATTTCTTTTTTCAGCAAAGTCTAGATCCATGAAATTCAGTTCTGTACACAGAGTATACAACGTGTACCCCACCTGGTACACCTAGAACGTTGGCTTCAAATCTTACCACCCTTCCTGAATCTAGAAAGCCATCACAGTCACTGCTTTGTTCTGTCTCATTCAGCAGCTGCTTCTGATTTATCAGTCAGCATTTGAGGAAAAACATTTTGCAGCTACTTTCACCCTGGTCTTTTTTTAAAGCTTTCCCAATAAATAGCTTCCACTTTGTGGCAGAATCTCTCAAGGCTGATCCCACATTTCAAGGCTTTCACATTTCCCCCAGGAAATGGTGCAGCTTTTCCTGTGGAATTGCAAGACTTATCAGAGGGGTGGGAATCACACATTTACTTTTTCCAGAATAATTTTCCCTACCCAGTTCACACCCATCTCAGGCTTTGGCCTTTCTGCTCTCCCTCCTTCTAAGGTTCTGATCTCTCTGACCCTTCCATAAGAACAAAACTTCTTTCATGACTTTTCAAATAACTTGAGTAGGAGGGTTGGACTCATTAGCTATGCCTACTATATGATCATTTTAGATCTCACTCTTTCAGGATTGGGTCTGCCACTTTTGTGGCTAAATTGGATAATGTATATAACATGTGTATCCTCAGTCCAGATCTTGCTACTGAAAATCTGGTTTATTTGCTTAAAGCTTCGTATTACAAAAAAATAACACCACTCACTCGACTTGGATCAATACTTTAACTGGATGGAGGATGCACTTTTGTCTCAAAAAGCCCCTCCCATCCCCAGAACTCAGCAGAGGTGGATACTATAGAAAGAAGTAATTCAAACTATCCTTGGTATCATTGAGCAGAGGGGTTTTCCAGCCAACCAAAATGACTCGCCTCAGCACTGAATGGGGATGGCTTGGCACTGGGGGACGGAACGAGGCCATTGTGAGGATGATTCACTGTGCTATAAAATCTGTTTTTTTCACAGTCGTGCACAACCTTGAATCCCCTTCCCATTCCCATAACGGGGAAAATAACATGTGCGATAAGCTTTTTAATCTTACTAATGCATCCTGAAATGACTTGGGGTTATTATTTATTTGCCTGCCTGGAACCCAAATATTTTTGAATGGAGCAGTTGGACAGATGTTCCTGGCAGTGGGTGCTTGACCTTGAAATGGATGGTATTGCTAGAAGGAGGGTCCATGAGGTAGGAGGAGAATTTGTCACTGAAGCCATATAACATCTTATGAGGCAGTTTTCCCATCTGTTTTAAACAGATAGAATTCGTCCAACTTCATGGAGTTCATCTTTTGGACTAGAAGCAGCCATTCTGAATTCTTGTTCCAGCTATACTGTATCTACCACAGTCTTAGAGGAGATCTGGAGGACTTCTGACAGCCTTTTGTGAAGACTGGAACACTGAGTCACATCCAATTTCAGGAAAAATAGTGTCTGAGTACTCATCTTCTGCACATTTAGGGAATCCCCTAAGGAATCTTGGGGATGATGGCCTGCAGGAAGATGCCCAGCATATGGAACGTAGAATAGGTGGCAGGGCAACAATGCTACAATTGTGTGTGCCCATGTGAGATTTCACATTCTGCATCTGGCAGCTTTCTTCTGGGCAGATAGGCCAGAAGGTGGTTCATCATACAGTAAGTATCACACAGGGCACTTACTGCTGCCCAAACATTGCTGAAGTGTTACCCAAATGTTTCAGAAGCACCAGAGGTGGGATCATCCATCGCACTTCTGAAATGTCATAGAGGCTTCCCGCTTTCCTTCCATCGTGGAAGTGTTCATGGGGAAGCCTCAGAAAAGCAATTTTTATTAATGGGATCTTTCGTTAATAAAAATGGCTTTTCTGAGGCTTTCCCATGAACACTTCTGAGATGGAAAGAAAGTAGGAAGCCTCTATGATGTTTCAGAAGTGCAACAAATGATTCCACCTCTGGTGCTTCTGAACCATTTGGATAACACTTCAGCAACATTTGGGCAGCGGTAAGTGCCCAGTGTGATAAACTTTTAAGTAGGCCACCTAGTATCTGGATACTGTCTTTAAGTTGTGCCAAGGCATTTCTACTGCAACCAATAAAGCTATGGCTTTATAATTTACCATAAGCAATGTGTCTCATTTATCAAGTTTTACTGCCTACCTGCTTCCCTAAATACTAGCAGCTGAGGCCATAAACCTTTATTTATCACATATATTAATATGAAAGTGTCTAAACTTACAGCAAAGTCCTATGCATATTGAGTCAGAAATAATTCCCATTGAGTTCAGTGGAGTTTATTTCCAGGTAAGTGGGCAGAAGAGTGTGGCCTTCATTATTATTATGATTAATTGACAAAATATGGTCTTTAACTCAAATTAGAGCTTATGTTTATAATTAACTACTTGTAGATATTTCCAGATCATGATCCTCCCCACTAAATTATTTTATTCATGAAAAAAGCCAGAAACAGTTTAAGAGAAATTTGCTGAACAATATAACAAAATTGTTCAGCATTAATGTGTATTTGCCAGGCCAGTCAACAAGACACAAGGCATTTTAATCAAATGTACTCATCTCAGTAGGCTTTTCTTAAAATCATTTTATTAGCAGAAATAATTTCCCTGCCTCACATGGCAAGAAAGGATGGACTTATATTAAAAGTGGTAGTGACTGTGTCTTGGAATCCATTCCTCTTCTGCCATGAATTCAATTGCTTTAATATTCTTGGCTTGACCTTTTAGACCTCTAGTATTTTTATATGCCTCTGAGTCATGGTGATTTATCTACATATTTCACAATGCAGGGCAGGAAATGGAAGCTTGATGACCTTCTCTCCTATGGTGACTGTTCCCAGCATATGTCTGATGTCCTATCACTATAAGACATATTTAGTCACTTAAAGGATTAGGTAGTTTTTTAGGTACACCTGGGGAGGGGGGATATCCAGGAAACTCAGCTAACAGAGCTGATTCATAACCGACTGGTATTATATGTTTAAATTGTTTTTAGAACTGGGATTTAATTTCCATTGTTGGTTAATATCAATTAGACTAATATTTTCAGCTCTGTTTGTATGGGACCACTGATGCAAGAGACTGAAAGATGTGGCAAGAATATAACTGGGGTTAAAAGCACTAAATATCTGCAAATCCACCTGATCAGTCTCCATGAAATTTGGTTCCAGATTAATTCATAAAGCCATTGAGTTTTCCGTATATTTAGTTTAAAATATTTTTATATTATGAACAAGGGATTTAATAGGGACAAGGGGGAACTAAGGAGATCAGCATTAATCATATTTTGATGGCCTCCTTGCCTTTCTTGTAGAAAGAGAATGAAAAGCTTTTGTACATATGCAGTAAGAGTATATATTATCTCACAGTTAACTATGCAAACATTGTATTATTTTTAACTTTTACTTTATAATTTGTATGGATGTCAGGGATACTCACACATTTTCTCATCCTCAACGAGAAAGAGTCCCTTGCCTTAATGAGATTGAGAAAAAAGTCAACCACTACATTATTTTGCACTTTTCTGGACTTCTCTTTTTGTAATATTTCCAGTTGCTAAAAAAAAAAAAAAAATCTTGTGCATGAAACAGTGCATAATGCACAAAATACATTATTCTTCCATGCTAATTTTTGATGTTTCCAGAAACAAAGTTTTTCAAAAGAAAAACCTTAAATACAAAGAATAAGTAAAAATGCACACAGACAAACAAATCCAATAATGTGTTCAGCATGAAAAAAAAATTCCTTTTGAAAATGTCGATTCTCAAGTGGAAGAGCAAAATATGAATATTCACAGACACACATACAACCCTCTAACATTCTTTTGAGGTTATGAAATGAATTGATGTGGCACCAAACTGCAAATTTAGACATTATTTCAGTCAACAAAATTCAGTGGTCACATATGAAGATTCTGAATGTATTGGTAAACTTGTTTTAGGACATATAAATGAATTGTGGACTATGTCTAGGTAATTCTAGGTAAGGAATTTTCTAAAATCTTATTTTGATAAAGTAAGTGGAACCATGATAAGAATTAAATAGTAGGGAAAAATTCTTTGAGAGATTTGCAGGAAGGAAACTCTTTGTATTCCCTGCAGCAATAAATAATACCTGAGTGCATGGACATTGAATTATTCCAGACATTTAAACAAAAAACATGTAAGCCTTAGAACATGCTGCTCTCTACCTTCATCACATCATCCTGTTTTTTCCCTCCTACCTGACACTGTTATTAACCCTGGAAGGGGAGGATCCATTGGCATTAATGGAAGCCAACTTGCCAGGTAGGACTGGTGGCTGACTCTAGCAACTGTGCTCCAAACGTAACCTTTTCAAGATCTTTATAAAATGTGAAATGACATTTCATGGCATGTAGAGGTTGGACCCAAAAGACTGGATGCAGATCATGTCTTCTGAAGAATATTTTGAATAGGATTCTGATAATGACATACATGCAAGTAAGTGTGGCTTATCTACTTGTATG
Source organism: Sceloporus undulatus (assembly GCF_019175285.1). Lineage (NCBI taxonomy): Eukaryota > Metazoa > Chordata > Lepidosauria > Squamata > Phrynosomatidae > Sceloporus > Sceloporus undulatus. The sequence continues at coordinate 255,081,977 of NC_056523.1, forward strand.
TCATTTTTGGATGGGGCACAGAAAGTTATTCTGTAGCCTCTGTGCCATCTTCAAAACTCTTCTCCCTCATAGCTCTCAAGCCCCAGGAGGCTGCCCTTGCTTACCTGTGAGAAGGGGATTTTGATGATGAAGATGTTTCTGGTCTGAGCTCTGAGAGAAGGAAAACAGCGAGTTTATTCGATCTATGAGTGCACACTTATTCTTTCACTCTCTGAGCCAAAACTACCTGCTTTTTTCATATAAACTGCCTTACTTTCCTTCTGATAATGAGCAGTGCTCCCTAGGGCTTCACATCTTCTGGGGTGAGGGGAGGGTGCATGATTGTGTGGGTAGATCATTAAATGTCAACAACTGCTTGATGTAGAATCTCAGTCTCCATTTTTTGTATCATAATATTTTCATCAACCATTGCATGCTTGTCTATTTATGAGGAGCATGCATGTGTTTACTTCTTTGATTTGATCTTGGCAACACAATTCTGTTTTAGGAATAACCCTTAATGTATTAATTGTTCAATACCAACTGAGCATCCAAGTGCGTTGGAAGACTCTGATGTATTTACAAAGCCCCACCAACTGTTAAAATGAACAATATTAGAATCATGTTATTTCTAAACTGGCATGCACATTGGCCTGTGTGACAGTCTAGCTTATATCCTTCCACAAACATCTGTTAACAGTGAAATTTGTTATTCAGATCTCAAAATGTCACACTTTTGGCAAGATCATTTCATGTATATCATTTTAGCACTTACGTTGTCAGTACTGCTGTGACTGCCCTGTTAAAATAGATCTGTAGTCTGGTTAAAACAAAAACTCTAGGAACTGAAAATGTGCAATCCTATGCATATCTACTCAAAGTTAAGAGTTTTCTGTTCTGTAGGGCTTAACTCCAGGGTGTTGTATATATTCAGTTAGTGCATTAAATATTAAATTGAAATTACTCTTATTCCCAGCACCCCTAAAAAAATGCCAAAACCCCCAATCCTTCATTTAAAATGAATTGCTGATATGATCCATGAAGAATGATGAAGCTAGGCTTCATTCATAAATATTAGTAGGGTTTTTTTTCATACATAAAAATAATATTATTATTCTTGTAATCATTAATCCTAAGTGAATACCTGATAAAAGTATTCACCAGTTAAAGGGCTCTTCATATTGAACTTTGTGATTATGCATTTTAATAGAAAGCTTGCTTTTCTTGGTAAAAAGACTAATATTTATCATTAATATATATTTTTAAAATTATCTTTCAATGCTTCTTTGGGTTTTGGCACACAGAGTTATGTTAGACATAAGGGGTTACAGGCTGATTGTTTTAGCTGAAGCATTTTCAAAATATTTATAAGTTATCACATAAATATCTATGTGGCAAGTGCTGTCTCACTAGTGTATAGGACAGTTCCATGATTCTGAAGGAAAATGGGAATTGCTCAGTTTCTACCAGATAGTTCCAGTGTTATCACACTCTGTATTTTGCCATGTTATCCTGCCAGGGTTGGGGAAAATTTAGCTACTTATATATAACTACAAAATTAAAGAGATTTCTCATCCCCCCCCCAAAAAAAAACCACACACATAGGGCCTATACAGACCAGCACTTTGTGCTGATCTGTGGGTGGAGTGAGGGTTGAACATCCGCACACTTCAAGCCCTAACTCCGAAGCCGAGGTGCCACGCACCCTTCTAGACATGTCTATGGTGCCCCTTCCAGCTGCTTTTTGCAATTTCTTTTCTCTTCAGGGACTGGATCATTGCTGCTGTGTGGAGTTGCTATGACACTAATCCAGGGCAAAAAGGGGCAGCTGCATGCCACCCATCTGTATAGCTCCATACACAAGAAAAAAACAAAACAAAACAAGAGGTGACACCAGCTTGTATAAATGTACACATTGAAAGTGATACTAAAGATGTGCAAAGTGTTTACTTTACTCTTATTGTATATTTAGATTTGTGCCCCCCATTCCCTAGAAAGTGGAGCCAGTGAATAAACAGGTGGACATTAAAATACAGATTAATTACAACAAATAGATTTAAAAACAAATAAAAACAAAACAAAACAAGGACAATCATGGTGTAATACATTTACAAAATACCTAAAGTATGAAATTCCAGTAGCAGGCAAACAGTATCTTTGGCAATGAAAAAGTTCAAGGGCATGCCAAACAAAAATTTCTAACAAAAACATAAGCACTAACCTGGTCTTGACTCTGAAATACAAAATACAAAGATCAGGAGATTGAACTGTCATTAAATGACTTTGAAAGTGCAGGAGACAGGCTGCAGCTTCAATGGCAGAGTTTCTTCTAGCTTGGATATCACTGTACTCAGAGTGATCTGGAAATGTCTCAAGCCAACTGATGTTGCAGTCTGTTAATCCATTGGTGAAGGCTGCATGCCAGTGGGAGACAGGATGTTATGTTGCACAGGGAGTGATTGGATTTGGACTTTGCTTGGCTCTTGTTCTATCTTCCCCAACTATGCTGCGAGAACTACCAGTTTCCTCCTCCTTACAGTAGTTTAACTGAGATGGCACAGGATTTTACACTGCTGTGATAGCATAACTTTTCTATTCCTTTGTAACTTCAGTGGAAAGGATTTAGTAACAATCCCAACTAAACCTTGGAACACTTTTTTAAAAATGAAAATATTAGCACTAGACATTTTGCTAAGAGAAGAAAAAATTCTACTGTTGTTAGCATTACTCATTACATGCTTAGTTGCTAGTAACATGTTACTTTACTAGTAATATATACTGATATGTTGTTAACATAATGTGTTATTTTAATTCTTTCAGTGTCTTTTAAAGGAATCCTTAAACACAGAAAGCACATATGCTCCCAAATTCCTGAAAATTCTTCAGACGAGCTCTTCAAAAATTATATATCAGATCAAGTTACTCATTATACCAGAGATCACAATATCATTACTGTTGATGTTAAAACAAGGAAAGCAAATAATATTACAGTTTCCACCCTCAAAAGGAAGGACCTTATTGCATTATCTTTTAACCTGGCAGCAGCCTAAAGGGCTTCAGCTGAGACACAGCATGGATGCAGGGATTATCACATTGTAAATCACAGCTGAATCGCTGGGCTCCAGCATCCCGTGTCCCAGCTGTGCTCAGCCGGCCCCTTTTTTAAAATGAAAGCCCCCCAAGTTTTAAAATGGGCCAGCTGAGCATGACTGGGACATGAGATGCTGGTGCCTGGCAATTCAGCGGCAATTTACAATACAATAATACCCACCTCCATGCCATGTCCCAGCTGCAGCCCATTAGGCTGCTGCCAGGTTAAAAGGTAATGTGATAAGATCCTAAGGCATTATATTGATGGCTAATGATTGCACTATTTAATGTCTTTTGCACTTTTTATTCATATCCTGATTATGGTTGTGCAAATGCAACTGTGCCGCAATAATAACAAAAGCACTTTTTAAGGCATTTTGATAGTGTCACACATTTTGACAGAAGGTCTACTCACCATTGTGCAATGAGAGGAACAGCACAGTGTCAGATGCTTGAGCACTTGCACAATGGTGCAATACAATATAAGAATGGCATAACACCATCAATGGCACTATTGGATCTGGTCATGATAGGTAATCTCAATTAATCTCATTAATTCCAAGATTTGATTTCATCCTAGGCTGGGTAGCATAAAGACATTATTTTAGTTTTAACTGCAGTAGGGCTGAACATTTTGGTTTTGTCATCAAAAGAAAATAAAAAGAAAAACAAAGTCAAATTATATGTATTTCAAAATCAAGAAAAAGAAAGCTAAGGTAATGAGCTGCAATAACTATTTTCATCTAGCATTCTAAGAGATCTTTAGAGTATTCAGCATTTTAATTAGAGCTGTTGAAAATGTCCTTGTGCATATTCAGTGGCGTTCATTGATCCTTATTGACTCACAGTACAATTACGATAGCATGTAACTTGATGGCATTCATGATATAAACTAATTGTATACTCAAAATGTAATAAAACATCTTATTTAATATTTATTCAATAAAAAACCAAAACCACATTTGGAAATAATACTAATTACTTAATTAGCATGTATCAAAACTGTCCCATTATTTCTTGCTCATACAACTGAATTTCTGGCATTGTCACAGATATGTTACTTTTAACTGGAAATGTATGCATGGGGAATTGTGCTTCAGGCACTCTAGAAGGGGTGTGGGACATTTTGATTTTTTAAAAAAGAAACTCCAATGGCAGGACTCAAAAGAAATGTGTCATTGTGCCTTCAAGTCATTTCCAACTTATGGTGACCCTAAAGTGAACCTATCAGCGTTTTCCTGGCAAGAGTTGTTCAGAAAGAGGTTTGGCTCTGTCTTCTTCTGAGGCCAAGGGAATATGACTTGCCAAAGGTCACCCACTGAGTTTATATGGCTGACTGGGGATTTCAACCCTGGTTTCCAGAGTCATAGTCCAACACTCAAACCATTATACAAGGTCGTCTCTCAAAATGACATTGGGGAGCAACATATGGTCCATACGTTTCATTTTCCTAAGACAGTCAATGCAATGAGACACTCGCAGCCAAACTAAACTTGGTTTTTGTGGGCATAAATGGTGAAAGGAGACCATGTAAAGCAGCCATGCACATTGTTGGTGCCATACAGACTAAGAGTAATAACATATATTTCAATGCATGCTTCATGCTGATATTCCTTCTTGTGGCTAATCTCTATCTTTTCTATGTCCTGTTTTCAAACACCTCTGTAAAACACTATTCAGCTCTCTGCAAACAGGTTTAGCAGTGAAAAAAACATGGTATGCTTGTTTCTTGTAAAAAAAAAATAGGCTAAATATCTCACAAAACTAGAAATTCTAGAATTCCATAGCATTAAGTCATGGTATTTAAAGCAGTGTTAAACTGAATGATTTCTTCAGTGCAGATTAGACCTGTGCATCATCCTAGGATCTTGGTTAAAAAAAAAAACTAGCCAAATCCTTATATACAAAGGTCTCCTTGTGTCCACTTCTTTTATTAACTTTGGCCCCATACAGACAGGCCAAAATAAAGCTGCTTCGGGTCACTTTGGAGGTATGGTCTTTCAATGGTGCATGCATCCTAAGAGTCCAGAAGCTGCACCAAAGCTGCGCTCTAGTCCTTAGGACTGGATCATGACTTTGGTGCAGCTTCCGGACTCTTAGAACACATGCATCATTTTAACAGCATAACTCCAAAATGACTCGAAGCAGCTTTATTTTGGCCTGTCTATATGGGACCTTTGAGATCACTTGTAAAACACCTCTCTACTCTTTATATCTTTCCCTTCATCCTATGAATTTGATGTCCTGTTTTCTTTTACATGTTTAAAGTATTAAAGGATGAATTGTAGCTCACATTAGTTAATCATTCTTTATGTATGTATCATGTGGAGATAAACTGTGGACTCACATCTAAGGCCCTTATGACAAAGGAGATTGATTGACTGACTGATTGATTGTATATACTGCCATTGAGCTAAATGCAGTGCAGATGGCTTTCTTTGTCTCCACTTTCTTCCTAGGAAAACCGAATACAGCAAGTCAGACTGTAACCAACTCAACGTCACCCAGTGAACAACCTTCTGTGAGAAAGAAGGATCTCCCATAAATCTAGTAGAGACTGGAACCTGTATCATTCAAGTCCCAATCAAACAATTTAACTACTAAAATACACTGGATTCAGGCTGCTTAGCACTTAAATTTTTCATATATTCTGGATCTCCAGTTATGCTGCTTTCCAGAGTTATGGCCAGTGTTAGCAGATGTAACGTGTAGATGTTAGGAGTATTGCAATTCGCCAGTAGGGCCAGAGAAGCATAAAGTACTTTCTCAGTCCCTATCTAGATATTACTTCCTTTTATGTCTATGTAGTCGCGTAAACTACAGCTCTTCACTTATTTTAAATCTAACCTGCAGGGCTGACTTTTAGATAGTTCTGTCAGTGAGTAATACTGCTGTCTTTGAACCGCCATCTTCCAGCTCAAAAGAAGGATCTAACAGCTGGACAGAAGGAGCAATTCCACTTTATATGCACTGTTACACCACAGTGATAATATATTCAGATCCATAGCAACTAATTGCATTTCCCAGAATAGCAAATGGGATTTGAAAGCTTATCAGATTTTAAAACTTAGATATCCAGTATTAAATAGAACTAAATATTTTGTAATTAGATGAATATTGGTTTCTGGACAGGTGTAGAATGTGCATACACACACACACACACACACACACACACACACACCACATTCAATAATGTGAAATGTATAATATTCTCTTATAGGCTATATTGGGCTGATGAATGAACTTTTGCTTTCTGAACTTTTCTATAGACAAGTTGTATAATGTGACATTCTGTAGAAAGCCTTTTAAAGAAAAATCTCTGTTCAAAGGCTTTGTCCAATGTGTACCTTTTACTGTGGGAAGAGGGGGAAATCATGACTCATCTTCTTTGAAAGGAGAAAGTGAACTGACATTTAAATGATTCTGTACTCACTATAGTGGCTGGTTAGTGTCAACGCGGCAAAAATAGCATCAAAGAGTTGACTAGCAGGATAGTTGCAGTCCATTCTGGTTTCTACACTCTCATTTTATTGTAATGCTTTACAGCAATGTTTGCAGCATTGTGAAGTCCACTGACAGATGCCAGTTCTGCCAGAATGATAAAACCCTCAGGATATTTCCTGCAGTTATGTTGTTATGGCCTTTCTTATTCTTTGCCCTTGCAGGATTCTGATGCTACAACAGTTGCATTCAGGCTTTAAATAAAGGTGGTGAAATTCTTCTAACACAGTTACTTATTGATTGGGCAAAAGCCATTTATCTATGTGGCCCTCCACATATCATTGGACAACAGTTCCTAGCATTCTTCACCATTGGATCTGTGGGCTAGGTTTGTTAGGAGCTGAAAAGTAACAATATCTGGAAAGCCATACCATACAACTGAGACAGAACTATGCCTACAAAATGACATTTTATCTGACACGAACATTTTCAAATAAGGAAGATCTAGTCATGAGTGTTAGTATGACATTAACTGTCCAATTTGCAAGGGTAACAATGAATCATTTTCTTTATAACAAAAAAACATTTTCGGGGGCGGGGGCAGGGGAGTCTACCTGAAACAACCAAAAATATCAGTTCCATAAGTGAAATTTACTTAAGTGCAATTTATTTATTTATCCATCCATCCATCCCAAAATGGGATTCAAGGTAGCTATGTTGAAAGCAATTATTTCTCTTAAGTGGCTTTATACATTTTTTAAAAAAAAGTTATGTGAAATGAAACATTTAGCTAATGTGACTTTATTAATACTTTACAAATTACCACTTTATCAGATAAAAGCTTCTTCCTTCTTTCCTCATGTCAACTTTTTCATACTTTCACAGAACCCTCACTAGCCTAGCAATTAAATGTAATCTTAAAATACAAGCAAATATATTAAATCTATTTCAGTGAATAATGTTTAACATAAATCTTTCTGCCTCAATACAGTTTCCTTTTCTTTGAAATTATCTCTCTGTCTGTGTTTGTCTCTTTCTTGTTGTGAGGACAAATAGTGTAATTTTGACTCAAAGTCGCTGTTTAGCTAGAGTCCCTGCCCATTGTGGCTGGCCGTCCAGGGGGGTGAGGCATTGATGGCACTTCTTAGATGTATTATCATTGCTTCCCTTGGGGATGGTTATATACCATCTTCTTTGAAAGAAGCGATTGTTAGACTGCTCTTGAAAAAAATCTCCTTTGACCCTCTGGACATGAAAAATTATAGGCCTGTTTCTCATCTACCATTTTTGAGCAAGGTGATCGAGAGGGCAGTTGATCTTCAGCCCCAAATGGTCTTGGATGAAGCCGATTTTCTTGATCCATTTCAAACGGGCTTCAGGACCAGGTATGGGGTGGAGACTGCCAGGGTCACTCTAACTAATGGCCTTTGTCTAGGCATTGACAGAGGGAGTATGACCCTATTGGTGTTTCTAGACCTCTCAGCGGCATTCGGTACAATAGATCATGGCAACATCTTGGAGTGCCTGAGAGAGCTAGGGATTGGAGGCACTGCTCTCCAGTAGTTCCATTCTTTCCTCTCAGGCAGGTTCCAGAGGGTGATGGTTGGGGACAGTTGCTCTTCAAAAACAGAGCTTAATTGTGGTGTCCCACAATATAGATGCTATTTAACATCTATATGAAGCTTCTGGGAGAAATCATCCATGGATATGAGGCTGGGTGTTATGAGTATGCTGATGACACCCAAATATATTTCTCCATGTCCAGGTCATCAGTGACAGATGGCATCTCTCTCTTCATCCAGTGTCTTCAGGCAGTAATGGATGAGGGAAAACAAGCTCAAGTTGAATCCAGACAAAACAGAGGTACTTACGGTAGGGGCCCCCAAACCAGGTTTGGGTTGCTACCTCCAGTCCTAGAGGGGCTCACACTCAAAATCCAATGCTAATTGGGAGAGGGAATTCCAGCCAAAAAAAGGTAGAAGTGCACTTCTGGTTTTCATAACCATACACCCCCTTTAAAAAAGCAGTTAAGGGGGCTACCCACAATCTATTTAAAAGGTAAAATATTTCCCCTGAAGAGAGGCAATTCACTTTGGGAGACGGTGGAAGGAAAGGGCATTCTGGCGAGGTCAAAGGTTCAAAAGTTACTTGGACTGTATTTTGCCCATCCCTGTTGTAGATTTTCTATGTCTGCTGTTTTCTCTCATTTATAGGGGAGGTCACACCTCCGCACATTATATTGTTGAAAAGTGATTCATTAGTTTTACCAGATCGCTTTTTGACAATGCAAATTAGAGGCACGGCAGAAGGTGAAGTCTAAATCAGGACCATCACATGTGTCCAAGGGTTTTAAAAAAACCATCCCACACATGTGATGGTCCTGATTTGGATCTCACTTTTTGCCTCGGAATTCTATTGTCAGAAATTGATCTGGTAAAACAAATGAGTCACTTTTCACTTGTGTGTACATTGGTTTTACAAAGGAAAACAACAGCAATAACAACATGCAGTTTGGCCTTCAGATACTAAAAATTCTCATGTGTGTGTATGAGAGAACACACACACACAGACAGACATCTGCAAGAAGAAAGGTGGCCATTTCATACTAAAAATTAACTGCCATGGTTCCATCCTATGAAATCTTGGGATTTGCAGTTTCTGTGTGCAGTTTGTGTGTGTGTTTTTTCCAGTTGCCGGTTGACTTTTGGTGATCCCATGAATTTCACAGGATTTGCTTAGGCAATTAATGCCAGAAGTGGTTTGCTGTTGCCTTCCTCTGTATATATCGTATAGCACCTGACATTCCTCAGTGGTCTCACTTCTAAATCCTAACCAGGTCTGACTCCACTTTGCTTCTAAGATCAGACATGATCTTTTATCTCCAGGGTCTTTATAATTCTCTGATAGACACAGTACAGACTGCCCGAAAATGGTGGTCTGAAGGTACCCGTTTTAACTCCGGAGGGACGCCACAGCCACCAGACCATGTGACATCCCTCCGGAGTAAAAAGAACTCGGTTCTTCCAGGTTCTTTTAGTGGCACCTGGGTTACATCATGTCCCTTATGTCAAGATGGTGGCACCCATGTGGACAGGATGCCACCATTAGGCTGCCGCCATTACATACTAGGGTTCCGGACTGTGCGGTTGCTGCATGGTCTGGAACCCTAGTATCGCCGCCACCATGCCCCTTTCGGCCCATCTGTCTCAGGCCTTAGAGAGCTCTACTGCCTTTCCATTCTACAAAACTCAGGGTTTCATAGGATGTAGTCTCAACAGTTAAAGTGGAAATCACAGTATGTAAAAGAGCACAAGATTTCAAACAGAACAAAGAACAATGATTTAAAAGCAAATAAAATGGTCAGCTAGACCCTTCTCTAATTTTAACTCCTGCACAAGCCTGTTCAATTTTTTTAATGAAAGAATAATGATTCTAATATTATACAATTTGTGAAAATAGATTCTTTTCTTTTCCCCCACCTCACTCACAACTGTTGCACAGAGGTAGGACTGTTGCACTGACCACAAGTGTTGCATTGCATTATTGTCACTGACACATACAGTGGCTGAAATCTTTATAGCTTTTGTGTGTGTACGAACGTCTCAGGCAGCACAATCTTACGAGTGTTTAATGAAGAATAAATTTCAATGATTTCATTCAAGATTATGTCCAGATAAGTATAACTAGGATTTGCTGCCATAGTCAATTGAATTCAATTTTTTATCCTTTAGCCTACATACTTTTAATGCCACCAGTTTTATATGAAACTGTTAAAAGATTACATTGTGAAAGCACTATAAATTGATTTAATTGTCTGTTCCCTTGGATTTCCACTTACTTCCTCAAAGTTATAGGTGTGCATCTCTAATAAAAAAGTCTGTTACAATTTAAGGAAGGGAATCATCTAGAAAATAAAAGTCATGAAGGTCACATGACAGAGGCTTCAGATTAGCCTTTGCATCCTAAGCAATGTAAAATCAATATGAAATAAAATAGAAGGACAACTTTCCCTCTTCTGCACAGGAGTTTTATCATCCCAGTCTCCCAAACACATCCATTGGTACACAAAGCTCATTTGCTTTACGTGACCTTGTATTCAGTGCAACATTTTCAGGATTGGACCTTTCGCCAACAAACTAGTAATAAACTGACATATAAAAACAACAGAACAATGGATAAGTGAGAGAGGGTCTATGATTCCTTATAAAAGACAGTAAAATCTAAATACCTGATCAAAAATGGATGACATTCAAAAATGGGGTTATAATGTGAAAAGAGAGTGTATTCCAAATAAATAGGTTTAAAGAAGAACCCACTCTCAATTTTGTTTATGGAGAGATAGGTTTTAGAGCGCTAATAGCAATTGGTAAATTCAGTGTTAGTTTTTAATGGTGTATGAATATTATGTATCATTTGTATTACTTTGTATTATTTTACTGCTGTAATCCCACCTCAATCTTTGGAGAGGCAGGAAATAATAATAATAATAATAATTTATTATTATTATTATTATTATTATTATTATTATTATTATTATTATTATTATTATTATTATTATTAAAAGATATATAGCCAACCTGTGAAACATCTTTTGTCTATATCTTCAAAAATCAGTGGTGGTAGTGGTGGGGATAAATGAAAATGGACACCTCTACATGTTCTGCAAGCATGCTGTTCTGTTCTATTTGTAATGGCCATTCTTAACACAATTGATTTCTTGGGATTTTCCAGGTAAAATGCCAAGATAGAGGAATGCTTCTTTCAGGAATAAGTTATTTGTGAATTACCATTTATAAGTTACCTTTCCATTTTTAATAGATTTGTTGCTTCTCAGTTGTCCCACTTTGGCTCCAACATTGGCTTTCAACAGCAGATTTCAGTATTTGAAAGAGTGAAAGGAACACAATGAAACATCTGAAATGGACAAGAGAGGGGGAAAGGGAGACAAATTGAGTAGTATTGCTAGTCAGAGGGTAGTTCAGGTCCTGATATGAAGTATGATTTAGGTTATTTGTTATCAGTAAAATGTTATTGTGTAAACCAAAACAAAATGTGTTCTTGTTTATTTCTTAGCAGAAGCATCATATGGATTGAGCCAAATGAGCATTTTTAATCAATCAGTAATAATTACTTGGATATTTCATTAAAGGCATCTATTGTGATTATTGTGACTTAATTATAGATGGCATTTCTTTTCTCTTTGTATGGGAGCAATAATGAGAATCTTTGCAGCAATAGAATCAAAAAACGATAGAGCTAGAAGGCACTGGAAGGGTCATCTAGTCTATCCCATTGCCATGCAAGAATTCACAACTAAAGTACTCCTAAGAGATGGCCATCCAACCTTCCAAAGAAGGAGAACCCATCTGACTGTTGAACCGCTCTCACACTAAAGAAGTCCTTCCTAATACTTACGCAGAATCTCTTTTCTTGTAATTTGATTCCATTAGTTTGTGTTCTAGGTGCTTATCACACTGGTCACTTGTTTAGGATCATTGTACTTGAAACCATTTCCACTGAACTCAGAACGATAGTGAAATGGCAATGCATTCTTGCACAGTATTACTGCCATTGTGCTTCTGTGGCGTTAGTTTTTGTGTTTGCTTTCTCACACATGCAGTAAGTATAACAATATCATTTACAGCCCCCTGTTTGCTCTGCCTCATGTTCAAAAACAGGCAGCTGTAATTTCACAATTTAAGTTACATAATGACATTATTATGGAACCACCTCCACTCCCAGCACAGACTGGAAAGATGAATACACACCATGCCATTTCCTCCAAATTTTGTTATGCTTTTTCCATTGAGCTAACACTTGCCTCGTTCTGCTGTTGTATATTTAAACTTTTGTATATTTACTCTTTATTTACTCTTTCAACTTTTCCTTAACCCTATGTTTCTCTGGGCATGAATCCTTAGACCCCCTTTTTTCTTTTGTTTTTTAAATATAGGAATACAGCTTGAGTCTCACTTATCTGGAATTTCACAATCCAAAATATTCCTAAATCCAACATAGAGCAGATCTCTTGGGACCTCTTGAGAGTCCTGTCTGCCTCCCAGCCCAGTTACCCCTGCTGCAATACTCCAGGGAATCAACAATGGGAGAGCAACAATGGCAACCTACATTGCACACACTATCTTCCCAATATCATTAGGAAGCACAATGAGGGCTGTTCTCCAAGAATTCTGATTACTGAGAGTAGCTCTGAGATTACATCTACAAGTTTCTTTAGTGTTCTTGGATGAAGTTCATCCAACCCAGTATTTCAGACCTAGCCTTAAGGCTTTGGGTTTTGATCCAACAAGTATATGCATCCAAAAAGGGACAGAACTAATATTTTAAAGTTCTCTTTAAAAGATTAAACATATATTTCTAGAGCTCTGAGCACCGTTGATGAGTAGAATCCTGGACTGATGAGAATCTTTGCATTTTGGGATGTATATTGCACAATGAGGCCTGTTTTTGTTGTTGTCATTGTGCGTGTGTTTTTTGTTCAGAAAACATGGTTTTCTGGACAGGAAAGAGCATCTTTTCCACAGCAATAATATTTTTCCTGATACATTCTTCACTCTCTCTCTCGTGTGTGTGTGTGTGTGTGTGTGTGTGTGTGTGTGTGTGTGTGTTCATTTTCCTCAATATACACATTATATATGCATTTTTGAAAGAGAAATTACATGAAAAAATCAAAGAAGAATGAATTCTGAAAGATAACCAACAGTTGCATATTCATTTGACTTTGTGGAATTTTTCAGGTTCACATTTAAATGCAAGCCAAACAAATTTCTTCCATATTCTGAGAGGTAAATTAGTCTGAAGAAACTTCAGGATGTTCTTTTATAGATTAATGGACAGAAGAAAGATATTCCAATGAAAGACCATAAGTAGACATGATCCTGGATGTAAGAGAAGGAAACAATGAGACTAATAGCAGATAAACTCAAAAGTTTCTGACTGAATTACATTGGTTATTACTGCAAAATGCAAAAATGGGAAGCACATTATCTATCTTTCCTGAGCACAAGAAATTATAAAAACTGGAAACATGATTAAGGTGCTAGGAAGTTTAGAGAACTGAAATGGCCACGTATCTGCGCCCTGGTGGCGCAGTGGGTAAATGCCTGTACTGCAGCCATTCACTCGAAACCACAAGGTTGCGAGTTCAAGACCAGCAAAAGGGCCCAAGCTCGACTCAGGCTTGCATCCTTCCGAGGAGGAAGCTAAAATGAGTACCCAGACTGTTGGGGGCAAATTAGCTTACTTGCTAATTAGCTTACTTGCTGTTCACCGCTATGATCTTTGGAATAGCGGTATATAAATAAAACAAATTATTAAATTATTATTATACACCATCCTGTCCTTTTCTTGCTGAGGAAAAGGATAAAGCAGCATGGGCGAGGGAGGAATACATGCCACCCCCACAAGCCCCACCCCTCACTGGGTGACACCTGATGCAGGAATGATTTTACAGTCAGACACACTTATCTGCTTCTAACACCAATGCCTATCCTCCATCTCAGGTCTGTCTCTCCTGCACTTTCCACTTGATCCAGTCAACCATCTGATCCTGTTTAGGCATTTGCAAACAGGAACAGGACATGTGGTCCAGCAACATTTCGTTATGTCAAATTTATCACCAGTTGTCTAATCTTTCACTATGGGTAATGCTTCCTTATATATAGATGGGGTTGCCATCTTGAGATCTAAGAAAAAAACTAAACAAAATATTGTGTTAAAAGGTACGGGCCAGCTTTCAGGACTTCACCTATGACAATCTCACAAGCAAAAGAATTGTTACTATTATAGTGTTCCTTGTCACTAAAGGAAAGATCTTGCAAACCTAAAATAAAATATATCAATGAGTTCTGTTGCTCTCTTGAAAAAGCTTCATTAAAATCATAGATCAGACTGCTCACTGCCAAGATAATATGATTAGCATGAATGGAGAAGAACCATGACAGCCACCTTTGCACATTTGCAAAAGCAAAACAAAACACTGAATTCATATGATTTCCAACCAGTTCAGTTATAATACTTCCAGTTAAGGAATTCCACTTAACTCCATCGTGCTTTGATTTTTAGCTCAAGCAAGAGCTTAAAACTCACATGAATGATGAATCAGATAATCCTACTCCTGTTTGATACTCATTGTATATAACACAAAACTATGTCTTGAATAGAGTGATAGACGTACAAAGCAGATGCAAAGCCATGTGTTTTTTCTTTCTTTCATATAATATTGCTGATTGTTTTCTGTTCTAAAAATATTATGGGGAAGCATTAAAAATCAAAGACTGGACATAATGAAGAAAGATCCCTCCCCAGCTTTGAAACAAACCCTTCATTTGATTTCTGGATCAGGAGTGAAGACAGCTGTGACAAATTCCAGTGACAGATTATAATTAAACTCCACAGCAGAGGGCTCAGTAGCAAGAAGAGAAAGGATCACAGAAGCCTACTGTCAACATATATTTTTCTTCACATTGATATTAAAATAACAAAACACACTGACAAAAGTAGCTGCTGTAACATAATGTGGGCAGAATGGTGTCTGAAACATTTTAAAACAGGATTTTTAACAGTTGGTTCATTCTCATTCCTTAGTTTGTATGAGAACTTGGGCTTGTATTGTTCTTTACATCAGTAAAACACATTCATAAACCCTTTTCATACAACAAGGCTTAGTCTCTGCAAATATAAACAGTAGGAGTGGGATGCATTTCTGCACAGAAGCAGCACTCCATTAAATAGGATGCTATTTCAATGTTCCTGACAGCATGGACTGTGCAAGAAGTATGTACATGTACATGCATTTGTGTTAACAAGTTTCCAGTTGTCAGAGGAATTGTAGATAGAGTTCTAGTGATCTGCAAAAATTCCAGGGCCCAAGAACAATAATCTTACCTGGCAAAATGCTATTGCTACACGAATGCCCCAATGTTTAAATAGGATATATAAATAACAGGTGGGAACTGTGTGTCCTTCCAAATGTTGTTGGACAGCAAATTCCTCAGTATTGCTTGTTCTGGCTAAGGCTGCTGTGAACTTCAGGCCTACAAACTTGGAGGTCAGCACAGTTTTCACCTTGTCTCAAAGTACCCACACATCTTGAATTCTACTATAGGCTGAACCTTCAGACGTGTGTTTGTGTGTGTGTGTGTGTGTGTCTAATAACAGCTTCAAAGCATAGTGATAGAACTGTATCGCAGTGGCTCTGGAATGGTCCTGTAGTGTTCAAAAATGAAATGTTCTGGGGATGGGAGGCGGCGGGGAATGCATTTTACTGCCCAGTGAGAATGCTGCTGTCACCACCCTGTTCCAGACATGTCCCCATCCCATTCCGGTGCCCCCATCTTGTTCCAGATGCATCCCAGAGGGGGCAATTTCTGGGAATGCTTGAGAAGCATTCCCGGAAATCACCCCCTGGGGAACATATCTGAAACGGGATGGGGATGCTTGGCAGTGGCAGCAGTGTTCTCGTTGTGCAGTAAAATGCATTTCCCGCCACCTCCCATCCCCAGAACGTTCCATTTTGGAACACTACAGGACCGTTCCAGGGCCACTGCAATAAAGTTCATAATGTGCATGTGGCACATGTCTTGCACAGCTTTTGGGCTCCTCCTTTTGGACTGTTGTTATGAAATGGGTTAATGAAATGAATGGATAGGTGATATCACAGAATCTTACAATACATTGCTAAAGATATAGTTAATGATCTTAACTTCTATGTTATCATTAACTAATTAATTAATTAATTAATTAATTAATATGCTACCATTCTCTTTGGGACCCAAGGCAACTTACAGGGGGGAAAATCAATTAATACCTGACAGAATTAAAATCACAATTTTTAAAAACTGTATAAAATTACATTTAAAACATATACAAGTTTTAAAAGTGAAATAAACAAAGTACACACCTTAAAAAGATTTCTGGGAAACATGGAGATTTTCCTCAGTTTTGTTTAGTTTGGAGCAGTCAGGTTGATTATGGCCCAAAAATACATGAGCCCTCCCTCAGAAGTTGTTCTATGTTGTCCAGACTGCCAGCATCAGCTTTAGAGTAGGGTGTTTTCCACTAGTGTAGACAAGCTTTTATTGCTAATTTAATAGTTTCATTGATTCAGTGGATCTACTCTAGTTGGGACTAGCAATTATCTTAGACTGGAGTGGATAAAGGATGGTTGTGGGGTCTCATTCAGCTTCTGAAAGCCCTCAATCTCTCCCAACTCCTGGGCTAAATTTTTTCTCACAAAGGAGGAGAAGGAGAAGGAGAAATAATTCTCATGGAAGTATTTATAAGCAGCAATGTTCCTTGGGAATAAATTTCAGAATTCTTCCTGCACTATTTAACATTGCCTGCCACCCACTTTGCAGATTTAAAAGTTATTCAGTTGTTACATTTCTTTACAGTCAAATATTGCTCTGTGGTTGCAAGAGATTTCAATAAATCTCCAGGAGACTTAAATAAATGGTGTCTGTGGTGCTTCTCATGTTGAAAAATTCAAAGCTATCCAGAAAATAACATGGTTCTTTTTTATTTATACATCTATGTATCTTTTCCTCTATAATTACTTGTTCATTTGCATTTTCTTACCTTTGCAGGAGGAAAAGCATCCCTATCAAGTCTATTAAGATTCCTGCAGCTAAAGTAAGTATCCATTTTTATAATATATAATAGCTTTTCTTGCCATGGACTTTGGAGACAATTGAAAGCTCCTCTAGAAAAATTATCATAAAGCAGGGCTTAGAGAAACAGATTTGACTCCCAAATTGTGAAACTGACCCAGATGGAATGGATCTTTCTATGAAAAGAAATTGAAGTTACTGTGTTTTTTTTTTATTTGCCCTGTCCATTTCCCACATATCACCTGATATGTACAGATATACAGTACCTTAATTAACAAAGTAAATACATTCTTGGAAATTGCTCCTTTCCAAGGCTGTACTTATGTATGTTTTAATTCCAGACAACCTTTTGTAAAGGAACCTCAACAGTTAAGTCTTCTGTCTGCTCATTAGTCATGTGTTCTTTGTAAAAAAAAACACCTTGGGGCTCATTTCCACTATGATTTAAAGCAAATCGCTGATCGGTTTATATTATCATCATTTCAATTTGAAACCTGTTCTGATCCTATTTTGATCGATTTCTAACGAAGTGAGGCAAACACAAAACCCTGGTTTTTCCAGGCACTAGTTTCTTAGCGGTTCTTTTGGGAAAAAATCAATACCGAAGAGTGTTCAACAAGTGGGAATGACAGATCTGAATCACATCATTCTAGAGGGGAAGGCTGTTTACCATCCCTCCTCAGTTTTTGGTAGATCCACCATTTCCGCCCTCAGCACTGTCTTTGTGCTTGTGGTGCATGTTTTTCTCAAAAAGTAAAATTGATAGAAGATTTGATTCATTGGTTTTGCAACTACTTGCCTCACTGATTGCAAGTAGCTGCAAAATCAGTTAATTGACTCTTCTATCAATTTTACTTTTAAAAAAATATAGTTCCCAAGCCAGGCTGCTTGGGCTGCTGCTTAGGTCACTGATAACATACAGATGATTGACATGCATTTTGAAGTGGTGCAAACTAGTGAGGATGACAATCATGCCAAAAAAAGAAGTGATTACAAGGGAATAATGAAAAGATCAACTAACGGTAGACCTTTTGGAATCAATTTACCAACATGGAGCAAAGGCAAATCATGCACCAGTTTAAATGTAAGTGGGAATGAGCCTTTGGCTCTCAGAGGCTTTATTATCTGACGTATGCTTATATTGTTGCTGTTTGGCTTCAATTCATTTCTGACTTATGGTGACACTATCATGAAGGCTTATTGGCAAGATTGTGCAGAGGGGGCTTGCCTTGACCTTGGCCTTCCTCTGAGGCTGAGAGCATATGATCTGTCCAAAGTCATTCAGTGGGCCTTCATAAAGATCCTTAGCCTTATTTCCTAAACAGTTAAAGCACTTTGTATAGTTTCTTGACATGTTAGGCTAGAACTCAGAGCAGATGCAATGCTCCACTAACATGGGAGCCACCAGCTATCTTAAGCATTGGGTATCTTATACTTCATTACAGTTGACCCTGGTGCATGGCTCTCATGTTAGCGGAGCATGACCAAAAGAAGATATGAATCCGGTTAAATTTTAGACTAACTCCTGCATTCAACATCCCACTGAAACATAAGACACCATCTGCCACTACTGAAAACATGGAGATACTCTACCAACTAAACAGTTTTGACAGGTCCATGGCTATCTTGCTATCTCCCAAATCCTCATCTTAATAACTTATAAACATTCCAGTGACTAGCTAAGGGCTTAAAGGTTTGCAAACAAATGTTTTGTTTTTATCAGTATCCTGGCTAAACGCTTCTAATAACGTATCTACAACTTGAGGACTCTGTCTAATAATATATATGTCATATTTACTAGCTCACAGGATTTTTTAATTTTATTTTAGGCAGAGACTTTAAACATGGAAATCTTTTGCAGTGCTGAAATATTTGCTGATGTACAATTTTTCAAAGACAGTCTGCAATGCAGGCCCTGGCTATATAAACTGCAGTGCACTGGACCATGTGCAGACTGAGTGAATGCAGGAAATCTCATTTTAACCAAGTAGGCAGTTATAGTCACACACTTGGTGATTACTTGTTCCACGTTTGTCTTTAGTGATATTTATCTCTCACTCCTAAGTTTCCATCATAACATAGATCATTTTTCTCTTTAAGATGCTTTACAGACTTAGTCTTTTATTAGTGACAAAATATAAACCACAAGATAATGATACAAATCGACTCCAAGTGCCAACAGACAAAGGAGTATTGGAATGAAATTTGCTTCAGCATCCCTTGTTGGAACTTCTTTATTCCTTTTATTATTTTAATTTGAAATTTTCTCTATGCCATGAAAAATCTAAGATTTCAGAGACTGACTGTAAAGTGATTTACATGGAATTTCTCTGTGTTTGCTGGGCATTTCTTTTTCTTTTTAGTTTTTAAAGTATAGCATATGAATGAGAGGCAGCATTGTGTAGTAGTTTGGGTGTTGGACTAGATCTCTGGAGATCAGGGTTCAAATACCCACTTGGCCATGGAAACCCATTGAGTGACTTTGGATAAGTCACATTCTCTCAGCCTCAGAGGAAGGCTGTGCGAAACCCTATACAAACAAATCTTGCCAAGAAAAAACCATGGTAGGTTCACCTTAAGGTTGCCATAAATCAGAAATGACCTGAAGACACACAACAACAAAGCATATTAATACTGGCCACAAAGTTGCACACAGGCTATCTAAATCTATTAAAGTTAATTTTCTACAGAATATTGTTTGTATTGCTTTACAGAATAGAGTGTGAGGTTTCAGCTGTTGTTCAAATCCTGATCACAAGGTCTTTTGTGTCTAATTTTATAGTGCACACACTCTCTGAGTTTTTGTTCCCCTTCTCATATTTTTAATAGATCTATAATGACTCTTATGTCAGGGTTAGGTAACTGTCAAGACCAGCCCTGACATGGTTGTTCCCATGCAATGGGAGCATGGGATGATGGAGGGATGGGAGGAGAGATCTGTGTAATACATTCAGCCCACCCTGTGCTCCCAAATGAGCTTGATGCCCACATATACCCAGGTGGAGGGGCTGTGCCAGCACTACTACTGAAGTAGGAGCAGTGGAGTTACTAATGTTGGCATTACACAGTACAGCAACTCCCACTGTCACCTCCCTCATTGACCTCCTCCCATACCATACCATACAGAATCCTTAGTAAATAAAAAGTTACTGATGTAATTATGTCGTAAATCATAATTCCTGTACATCATTGAATATAATGGTAATAGTTGTGATGTGATAACTAGCAAAATTAAAACTATACCTTTAAATTGCAATGCCATAAACACACCCTTAATGTGTTTACATCACTTCATGTGATTAAACTAAAAATTTGGCAAGATGTGATGTTTTAAAATAAAAGTTTAAAAGAGTTTTTTTTAAAAAAATAAAATAACCCCCCCCCAGCTTGTCACCCGGTTTTTCGCCCCACACTCCCCTAGTGATACACCTGAGTATGAGTCTACTACCAATTTGGTTGACTTCTATATGTGCAATTGCCTCATCCTGAGAAATGTGCCATGCCAACCCTGCCCAGCACCCACATTATTGTCTATAATGTTAATAGTTACTGACCAAAGACAATGACTTCATATTAATTACATTTTCTGTTAAACACTTTGAACATGATCAGTATGTATAAGATTAGCAGATATATTATTACCATATATTCTTCATTCTTCTTTGACTACTTTGTCCTCAGACGAAGAGAAGAGGCAACAAACCTCTCTGGAGTTCAGCTGGAATTGTTGACTGTAACAAATTGTCATTTTGCTTCATTCTGTCTTTCTTTGGCCACTTTAGCACAGTGCCACTCCCTTTAATAGTGAACTCAGCTGGAAATGGCCAAGAGGTTTGGAGAAAAAACAAGATCACTAATAAACCAGTGGATACCAGCATTCTCAGAGAAACCTTAAAAAGATGTGGAAGTTTTTTTTTAAAAGATCAAAAAATGTAAGGGGTGTGCGTGAAATGAGAACAAAGAAAGAAAAGAAAATACAAAACAAAACTAAATGACTCCAAACAGCCCAATGAGACTGAACATCTTTTTTATAGCCACAGAATGCCAAGTGGTTGTTGGAGAATGAGGTGATGACAACTGTGGAGAGGGAGAATATCTGGGTGGCATACTGAATCATTTTGTTGAAGAGCTTGTAAGGGTGAGCTTTGCAACCAACAAAGCATTCCCTATCTTTCCTTGCTTTTGTATTTCATTCTCCTTTCCTTATACATTTTGTGTCATATTTCTTAGGTTAGAAGCCTGTAGGCAGGTGTGGTATTGTTCTTTCAACTCTATACAGGCATTTTCCAAGTGGCTGGTAAGTGACAATACTCTTTTCATATGTCCTCCTATTAAGAACTGATCTTTGAACAGTTTGTTCCACTGTCATCAGCTGTCTGCATTGCCCACCTTCACATAAAGGGCTTTAGAAACAGAGATTGGGTGTACAGTGTCATCCTCAGCAGGATGTTGAAGGCAATCATGTACTTTTACTTTAACCTTTAAGATTCTCAATTTTTTTTAAAAAAATCTGTATCAGTCTCCTTCTCCCTCCATCCCTCCTCCCCCTCCAAACACACACTACACACAAATTGGATACACACTGCAAACACTATCTATAGCTTTCAGTGTGTTCATAATTGTTTCTTTTTATGCCATAACTTTCTTCATATGACATACCTACATGAAAGGTGTGTATAGAGACAAGAATACTAAAAAGTGGGGCAGCCAATAAGCCCCTAACAGTGGATAGTAAAGAAATGATTGAATAAGGACTCCTCAGTTTTTATCACTACTAAATCGATTTTTATCTCAGTATTTGGATCATACCATATAAACATTTGCAAAGAACCAAAAGGTTATTATTGCTAATGATGTTTATTTATTTATTTTTTTTATGCTCAAAATGTGGATGAAAGTCATTTGAGTACCAAACGGAGCTAGAGAAATTTATCTTTTTTGGATTTTAATATTTGGAATTCCCCAGCTATTAATAAACAAACAAACAAACAAAACACCATAGCCCTTGGAAACACCCTGCTAGCATGGCTGAGGAATTCCAACAGCTGTGAATTTAATTTTTTTTTAAAAAATTCAAGTCTGATTTCATCACCCTTTGCTTGTTATTTTTTTGTACCTTGAGTTGTTCTGATATATGAAAACTGTAAAGAAGATCATGATATTTTTCGGGTGGTGGTGATGTTTGCTTTCAAGATGTTTCCAACCTACGACAACCCTAAGGTTGGTGGTATCCTGTCTCTCCCGCTTGAAGATCGAGGCGGGTAACAGCAAAGAAAATTTCAAATACACAGTTACAAAAAATAATAATAAAAAAATAAGGAAACAGTCTCCAAAAACCCCCACCCTTCTACCCTCCCTCCCATCAATACAAAATAATAACAATAAAAACATTTAACCGGAATAACATCAGTTAAAACAACTCAGCCAGAAGTGACAGCAATATGACAATAATGGGCAATAATGGGGAGGGGCTGATAAACATGGGCAGTTGATTCTGTTTTAGGAGAGGTTAGTCTGGAAAGGCCTGATGGAAGAGGGTCATTTTTATCACCTTTTAAAAAGTGTCAAGAGATGTGATTTGACATACCTCTTCCAGCAGGTCATTTCAGATTTTTGGAGCAACATCTGAAAAGGCTCTCCGGGAAGTCATCACTAGTCTAGTTTTTCCTGACTGCAGGAAGTTCCTCTCAGGGAGAATTATATGGGAGGAGGCATTCCTTCAGTTAAGATGGATCCAAGCCATGTAGGGCTTTATATGTAATGACCAACACCTTATATCGTGCCCAGAAGCTGACAGAAAGCCAGTGTAAAGATTTTAAGATAGGTGTAATTTGGTCGAACCTAGACTTTCCTGTGACCAATCTGGCTGCCATATTTTGCACTAGTTGAAGCTTCCGAACATAATACAAGGGTTGTCCCATGTAGAACGTGTTGCAGAAGTTGAGACGAGAGGTTACCAGTGCATGTACAACCATTTGTAGGGCCTTTGACTCCAGGTAGAGTCGCAGCTGGTGAATCAGCCGAAGGTGATAACAGGCACTCCTGGCCGTCACATCCACCTGAGATGACAGTTGAAGTGACGAGTCCAGGAGCACCCCCAAGCTGTGAACAGAGTCCTGTAGGGAAGGTGTGAACCCATCCAGGAATGATGAACTTATCTCCATACCCAGATTGGGGTTATCTATCACAAATATCTTCACTTTTTTTGGATTCAGCTTAAGTCTACTGTCCCTCATCCAATCCATTACTGATCTCAGACAGTCATTCAGAGGGGAGATGTCCTCCTTGGTCTGTGAAACAGCCCAAGACATAGAGAAACAAATTTGGGTGTCATCAGCGTACTGATAACACCCTGCCCCATGTCTCCAGATGATCTTGCCCAGTGGCTTCATCTAAATGCTGAACAGCCTGGGAGATAGAATGGTGCCCTGAGGGACGTGAGATGTCAGCTCTCTTTTAGAAGAGCAATTGTACCCCAGCATCACCATCTGGAATCTGCCTGAGAGATAGAAACAGAGCCACTGCAACACAGAGCCTCTAATTCCTAACTATCTCAAGCATTTCAGAAGGATATGATCCATGGTATTGAAGGCCGCTGAGAGGTCCAAGAGCACCAACAGAGCCACATTTCCCCTGTCGATGCACAGATGCAGACCACCAACCAAGGCTACCAGGGGAGTCTCCACTCCATATTCTGACCAGTTTGAAATGGATCAAGATAATCAGTTTCATCAGTTTCATCCAAGACTGCTTGGACTTTGTTTGCAACCGCCCTCTCGATCACCTTGCCCAGAAAGGGGAGAAGAGAAATTGATTGGTAATTGTTTTTATCCAGGAGTGGCGCAGTGGTTAAATGCCTGTACTGCAGCCATAAACTCAAAACCACAAGGTTGCGAGTTCAAGACCAGCAAAAGGGCCCAAGCTCGACTCAGGCTTGCATCCTTCCGAGGAGGTCGCTAAAATGAGTACCCAGACTGTTGGGGGCAAATTAGCTTACTTGCTAATTAGCTTACTTGCTGTTCACCGCTATGATCTTTGGAATAGTATATAATAGTATATAAATAAAACAAATTATTATTATTATTATTATTATTATTATTATTATTATTATTATTATTATTATCCAGGGTATCAAGGGAAGGCTTTTTTAATATGGCTGAATTAGGGATTCACACGTGGTTTCTCAGAGTTGTAGTCCAAAACTCAAGCCATGCTGGCTCTACAACCCACTCCACTTTCAACTTTTCAGGGACTCATTAAAGCAAGAACATAGGGTTAAAGGGGGCATGGGTGCACACATCATCAAGGAATGTGGCTACCTTAGTTGCACTTGCTAATCCCTTCATGTGTTGATAGCCATGGTTCCAATAACTGAATAAGGCTCTAACTTCAGTCAAATCCTTTGAGCTGGACAGGTGGCCTCTGTGCTTTAAATATGCACACATACACAAGACAAACAGCCTTTAAACCTCTGACTAATGACAGGGATCAGGGTGTGGTGCTCTTAAATATCAACTGGGAATTCTTAGTGGCAGGAAAGAGGAAACACTGCCTCCCATGGTGGCTAGGAGTTTCTGGCTGTTGCAATTCCTGAACCATCTTTTTTTTTTAAATTCATCTATTGGTCAGTTGTCCCATATCAGAAAAAAAATGGGCAGAATGAGGGTGGATGTCTGTACAATGTAGTTCTTATCTGGTTGGGACTACTAGTTTTCAAGAGTCCTTGGATCCCTGGAGAATGGCAGAAATCAGAGTGTGCTCCTGTTCTGCCCTATAGTCCCAGTACAACAGATAATGGATGGTTTTGATACACCTACAATGTATTCACCTGCAGTGAACAACTGAGAAGAGATTTGAATGCCTGGTTTTCTGGAAGCATTATCCTGTTCCAATTATTGCTGAGTGAAGGTCATTGAAAAGAAATAGTTTAATGTCAAAGCATAAGGCCAATGAAGTGGATGGAGCTTCTTCAGACAGAGCAGTCTGAAGAGTGAAAGGAAAGAGAACAAATCCAGGAAATTGGGCTCTCAACCCACACATATTTGAGCAGATCCTCATTCAGGAAGTATCCTATTTGCTAAGCAAAGGTAGGAGGCTTAATGCAATCTTGAATATTTGTGTGCAGCTTAAGAAATAGCATCCAAATCTAAAAAAAAACTGGAGAGCCTTAAAACTCTCATAAGTGCAGTTCTGTCACTAAATAACTCCAAACTAAGTGCAGAAACAGAACAATCATAAAAGTTCGGTATATAAGAAGTCTTAGTTACTAGAAAATGCTAAGATCAAAGCAAAAAACAAGATGTTTCCCTAAGCACAATAACTCTGAGGAACATTCTGTTGGAACACACAGAACATGCTCCATAATTAATCTTGGTACAATTAGAACTGAAATGAAATGTCACAAGCCGTTGAAATTTTACAGCATTGTACAATTTGGATCCCCTCCCCCAGAATACAATCAATGTTTTTCATTTTTAATTGAATTCAATTTTTATTTTGAAGATATTGGCTGAATGATTGTTTCTCTCAAATTAGGTTCAGCACCTGAATTCAATGTCAACAGTGAATTCATAAAAGGAAGGGGATTTAAGTATAGTTTTATCTATATCTCAATACTTGTAAAGAGTTTTTATGGACACCAAAATAGCTGGCTAGATGCTGATTCCAGAACTGGGCAAAGTTACATTTTGGGACTGCAGCATTCAGAATTTCCAACCAGCATGGTCATGCTGGATAGCAGATTCCCGAAGTTGTAGTAAAAATGTAACTTTTCCTAGCTCTGGTTGATTACCCACCATGTTCAAGGTGTTTCATCTATTTTTTGTTATTGTTATAGTTGTTATAATATCCTGTGTCTTTTTTTCCCCAGATCACTGCTTAATTTTTGTGGCCATGTTCTAGAAGAGTTTATTCCTGATGTTTTGCCAGCATCTGTGGCTGGCATCTTCAGAGAAATGTCAGGAATGCTGGCGAAACATCAGGAATAAACTCTTCCAGAACATGGCCAAATAGCCCGAAAACCCCACAAAAAGCTATGGTTGCCGGCCATGAAATCCTTCGTCTTCACACTGCTTAATTGTTTTCAGCTATAGACTATCCCCATCTTAGACACAATGTCTCCCATGTGTGAGAGAGACAGAAAAAAGATGGTGATGGGGATCTGGGGATAGTAACAGGTTAAGGGTCTGAAGTTCCTGAGGTTGGTGGCTTTGTGAAGTTAGATTATTTTTTGGCTTAAAACAAAGGACCAAGTTAGGATGTATCACTATAAACAGGGGGCTTGAACACTAACTAATTAGTGTTAATTACTATACTGTGATAATGCCCTCCCGTGCTAATATATCCTGTGCATTTAGCAGAGGGGAATACCAATCAATAATCAGAAGATGATCATGATCTACTGTTCTTTTCATTGTTACTAAATTTAAAAAATGTTTCCACTCTTTGCCAAGTTCCTGAGGTTCACATTTATTTTGTGTATGGCAAATCAGGAATAATCAAGGAAACATCAGGTTTGGTTATGATAGGAGACAAAGTTACTAAAGAGAATATTCCTCATGGTCTATGCACCATATTTCTATTTTTGTCCTTTCCAGTTAATGTGCAGAGAAAACACCATCTGCCTAGACAAGGGAGATTGTTAAATAATAAATAAAATAATAAAACTTTTAGTTCTATCCTGCTTTTTGTCAAGACAATCAAAGCGGCATACAAAGATTAAAATACCTCAATATATACATAATATATCTCCCCCCCTTAAAAAAAGATTAAACAGTATAAGGGTAAAATTCAACAATTAAAAACCAAAACAATAACCAATAACAATAACCGATAACCATGGGCCAAGTCATCACATGTGTGGGGGAGTCTTATGTGGCCGAGTTTTTTTTTATTCCAGGAAGGCCTGCCAGAAGAGATCCATCTTAATTGTTAAAGGCTAATAATAATGATGATGATGATACTGTATCTAACAATTCTTTCAGAAAGGAATCTGTTAGCTTTGTGATGTTGCAGTCACACAATTACTTGCAAGTTAATAGATAATAATACTCTTATCATTTTAGCCACTTGCTGAAAATGTCAGATAGTAGTTCTTATGCTAGTCCATCCTATAAAAGATAGTAATATTGTGCCCTTTGCAGGGCACAAAAAGCACCTTTTTTTTTTTGCGGCTCCTTTTTGTGCCCTGCAAAGGCCAGATTGGGGCCATGGTGTGTGGTTGCCGCAGCCCTGATCTGGCTGTAAAAGGGGCAGCTAGAGGCTGTGCCTTCAGGGCTGTCTGCACAGTCCCAGCGTTAGAATCCAACATTAATACCTTTGCTTTCATTTCTTGCATCTGGTAGAACTGAAGTATGTTTTGGGAAACTTTATGTTGGCTTACATGTATGTTGCTTTAAATGTACGCTACCCTGAGAACCTAAAAAACCACTTACAGAGAAACAGAAAATATCAAATCATTTTATCACAGCCTAGAAATTATGCACTGCTAAATTTAAATAAAATATATACATAAATACAAATAGTACAATATCACTGATTTGGGGCACACATTCTCCTTTATACCAACAACAAAAGTTGCATGATATAACAGAAGCAGGGAGAATGGTTAATGACATGCCTACTATCACAACATGGACTTTGCCATCTCACTACTTGTACAATTGTGTGAATGTAGTGATATTGGCAGTCATGGATGGATTTCTCCCATTAATGTAAAGTTGTGTGATACTAACTGTAGGGCAATGGGTCAGTGATGGATGTGTGCCAACATCATGTGAAAAATGGAGGAACTAGTTTTAATTCCACTTCATTTCCAGCACTCAAGCCATGGGCTGCAGCCGGGTGGCAGCATCGGTGGCATTTTCCATGTGATAATACCCAACTACATCCTGAACTAGGACTGAAAACAGCAGTGGTAAAACAGTTTATTCTTGAATGCGATAAACTTCGAAATTTGATCTCTGGTTTTAATAAAGTCCACTCATTCACCAACTCCACATAAAACTGAACATAACCCAAATAGTCTGTGGTTATTATGCATCTCACTGGCATGGCTGGTCTTGTATAGGGCACATATAAACTAGAACTTTATGAACTCAGTTGATAAAATACAGACAGATTATCGTCAAAGATACAGAAGCTATTTTATACCAAGTTGGTCATTGCCCATCTAACTCAGTACTGTCCCAAACTGTTCAAAACTGGACTGGCAGCAGCTGTCGAGGATTGAGAGAAACCTGCCTGGAGATGGCAGTTTGAACCTAGCCCTCTTTTTTAAGTCAAAGGGTATGATCCTGCCTCAGGGTATGTGGATTTTAATGCTCCATATGTGCAGCTTCATGATGCTTTTATGCCCAGAAGGCAGATTTGAAACCCTGGAGCATTTGCAGCAGCCATTTACTAGCCAGCAGAGTGAGCTGACCAAACAGCACCCAGTTGTGATTTGCAGGCAGGAGGGAAAAAAACCCTCCAGATCACCTGTGATTCTCATCCTCCAGCATCAGATCTTCTTTTCTCTGCCTCCATGAGTAAACAGCCATGGCAGCACCTTTGCTTCCCAGGGAATAAGTATTTGGATGTTATACAAGGAGGTAGTGAATTCTTAATTGCACAAATGTGTGTGTTACCACCCACCACCCACCCACACATATACAATCACAATTTACATGTGTATATGTCACCAGCTGAATTCTAGGCAAGGTGTGTGTTCTACCAGTAGCTCTACTCCTTGGGTTCTATTATATACGTTTGCATATATTGCCAAAAATGTACACTTTATTATTATTATTATTATTATTATTATTATTATTATTATTATTATTCTGCTTAATCACTTGGAATCGAAGCAGATTACAACAATAAAACAAGATACAGTTAAAATTCTTAAAAACCCTATTCCTTCCCCCCAGTATAAAAACATAGTGATGCATTTATGTGAAAAATCTAACATGTAAATTCTTAATTGATAGGAGATCAGATATTGTAAAATCCATTCTCTGCAGTAATCAAATATATATGCACAAGATCACAGAAACTGCTATGGCTGCCATCCACATACTACCAGCTTTTATACAGTGGTACCCCGGGATACGAATGCGCCGGGTTACGAATTTTTCGGGATACGAAAAAATCCCATAGGGATTTATTGCTTCGGCTTACGAAGGTTTCTTCGGGTTACGAAAAAACCGCGGCGCTATTTTCCGCCACCGGAGGGCAGCAGAGAGCTATTTTTCCATTAGCGCCTATGGGAATTCGGCTTACGAAGGTATTTCGGGTTACGAAATTAACCGCGGAACGAATTAATTTCGTAACCCGGGGTACCACTGTATTATTTCATTCCAATGAATACAAATATTGGAATGTTCCTTATATAAATATTTAAAAATATATTTTTAAAATTTCTGTTATATGATTCTGCCACATTCTTCCTTGGGATAGATCTAATTTAAAATATAACAGACCACAACCCACAATATAACAATGTTGTAACAAATAAAAAATGGGGGAGGGAATGTATAAAACATCACAAATAAACAGTCACTGTGTGTTTATTATTATGTTAAATATTTAATAAAATATATTATAATGAAAGAATCCACAGTGATACTTAATAGAAAATATTATTTACCCAAGAACCAGTATTCAAGATGACCTTGGCAAACTGGAAAAACTTTCAACTGAACCAAAACAAACAAAATGAGTTTTGATCAGTATATTGTAAAGTTCAACGTTTAAACAGGGGGAAAAGACCACCAGATGCACATACATAGGATGAGCAACATCTGGCAATTATTTGTAAATTAAATCTATAAGTCTTAGTATAATACCCCCAAAACATAAGTTAACAGTTTGGCGTGTCAGTGCTAAACAAACAAAACCTGTCAAAATACTCACCCACCCACCCACCCAAAAAAGAAGAAAAGAAATGAAAAGAAAAAGAATGAAGAAAAAAAAACCAAAGGGGAAAAAAGACTATTAATAAGAAACTACTGATATGCATTTGTATACTACAAAAGGGGATCTTATTCTCTTCTCTTTTACATGCAACTCTTTCATCATCTTCCATTACTTTCAAAAGTAATACAATTTTTCTATATTTCTCCATATGCCGGAGCTGCTGTGAATCCTTCCTGTGTGGCCACAGATTTGCCACACAACACAATTTGGTGAAGGTGCTGCCCCCTCAGAACTGGGAAAATTTGGTACCAGTAGATTCCATGGCAGATTTCACCAGAATTCTTAGCTTGGAGTCCTGTGTCCAGTTCTAGGCAGCACAATTTAAGAAAAAATATCTGCAAGAGGGAGCAACTCTGGAGGAGAATGACAAAAAGGGTGAGGGGTCTGGAAATTAAGGCCTATGAGGAATGGCTAAAGGAGTCACTGGAAAAGTGACAACGGAGAAGTAATATGATAGCCATCTGCAAGTGAAGGGAAGTTATAGAGAAGACAGAGAAAGAATGTTTTCTACTGCCCAGACGGTTTGGAAACCCCAATTTTTTGAATTTTCAGTCAGTTGATTTGAACTTACACTACCTATTAGAACCCTGATGGTGAGCACTGTTTGATGGTACAATGGGCTGCCTCAGAAAGTGATTGGCGTTCCTCATTGAAGGATTTTAAAGCAGAGGATGTCTGGCCATCTGATTTATCTGGTTTATTTCATTTGTATTATAATATAGGTAATATAGACCACAGTGAGGAGAAAAGAAAAGGGCCAGAGTCCTTCCATGATTCAATCCTGATGCACTTCAGGTCTCCTGTGAATACACAATATTGTTAGCTATGTCTTTAAAGGAGATTTGGGAACAGTGTACCACACAGACCCCCATGGAGACACTGAAGCCCACTATTGTAGTCCCCAGTGACCCTCTACCTTAACCCTTGCCCCCACTCCCATAAGGAAGAAAAAAATCATTGTGATTTTCAGCCAATTTTGAGCTCAAAATGGGTCAAAATTCCCACAAATCACAACCAAATGCAATCTTCTAGAACCCCCTAAACATAGAAACTACAAAGGCAAAAATAATCCAAATCATGGTCAGACTTGAGACTGGAAGTGGGACAACATCACTTCTCGTGCACTATAATGCTCCAGTGCAGATTGAGGGGACATGGAGTGAAGATAGCTTCCTGCCCCCACACAGTTATCTACTACCACTTCTTTAAAGTAACATGTAGTTTGACTCTCTGATGTCATCCTAAACATGCAGCCTAGAACAGAATGTTCATTACAGTAACCAGTTATTTTGCATCTAAAGATAAGCTTACATTTAACCTGAATAAACACTTAACCTTGTGAGGAGGAATTAACCATGTCTGAAGGAACTGCTCATAATGATGGGCCGTTAACAAAACACTTTTTGAAGATATATGCAGATTAATACCCTACCATATGCACATTATTTTAATTTAATGATACAAATGGGATCGTCCCTTTCTACCTTTCCAAGAATGTCAAAAAAATTTATCACTCATGTCTGGAGAGAGGACTGAGAGATTATAGCCAGATTTTGACACTGACAAGTGGTTTGTTGTCCAGCTCTTTGAGAGACAAGTCAGGAGACTTTTGAAGCTTGTTTGTAAATGGATTGTTCGTTTTGAATTCTAGCATGAGGAATGTCTAAGTCGAATTCATTTCTACTGAAATTCCCTCAAATGACATTTTAAAAAAATCATGCTACTCAGTTTTATGATGAGATTGTAAGCATGATTAAACTAAAATACTAGTTCAGAAAGAAGGTGATTTAACAGTATCTAAATGGTTGTCCTAAGAATATACTTTACTTACAGTATGCTAAATCAAACTAAGGGCCTGTACAAATGGCAGGAAGGGGCAGCGAGACACCGTCCCTTTCTGCCCCAGATTGGTGCTGTGGTAAACACATGCTACGGCAACGATCTGACCTCTGGGAGCACAAAAAAGACCCAGTTTTTCCGGCTCCTTTTTGTGCCTGCGAAGCGGCACCTTAGCAGCTGCTGGGCGGCATGATCGTACCCCTTTGGTGCAGTGCCATTTGGGTACTGCACCAAAGGAATGTCATCATGGCATGCACTGTCTAGATGGTGCCTGGGCAGCATGGGGAGGGCTGCAAGTGTGAGGACGCTTGGTCCTCACCCCACCTGCAGTATGGCACTTTTTGCTTGTATTTATCAGGCCTAAGTCTTATCTTGTTCTGTTCCTACAGTGGCTAACTTAGTCTATGCTGAATCCACAAACAGGTCATGGGATTCTTGTGTTCATGGACAACTCATGTTCTTCAGAGGCATACTGAAGGAACCAGGGAGGTAGTATATTTCCTTCATGATTAGAAGTCTTTTTCTACATAAAGTTATCTGAGACCCCTTTTAAAGCCATCAAAATTGGTGGTCATTAGGCAAATTCCATTATTTAATTCCATACCATATGGAATGAGTGAGGATCAATTTTATATATGTTTCTCCATCACTCAAATGCCTTTGATTGACAATAGCCATGAGTTTCATGGCTTGCTGAACAGTTGTTCTTCTTGGATGGATTTTGATCCAGTCTAGCAAGACTTTCTCATTTTCTAAGTCCATGATGAAATGTCCAGAGGACCTTTGTGCAAGGCTGAGTTCACATACAAAGTGGCTCACTCCTTTGTGCAGCTGACAGAGGTCAGTTAGGGAAATGTTGGCCAGATAATCTATACCACTGTCTTCTTGATTTTAATATGAGAACATACCAAGGGAATAGAAAGCTTCCAGTGAGACCAGTCAGCAAAGTACAGTATTAATTAATCAAAAGCTTGGGGAGAAACCATTTATTGATCTGACGCAGACTTTCATAGCTAAATATTTGGGTTCATAATCTTGTCTGTTCTGTTAAGTCATAGACAGAAAAGCTACTTTCTGAAACAAAGAGACGTATTTTTATTAGTTAAAATTCTACTGGAATCTGTGGTTGTTTGGGGAAACATGTGGAGATAAAGAACAAGCCCACAAACTCCTGCCTTCTAAGCACATTGATATTTTGTACTTTCATGGTCTTTTGAGGTTTTCCATAGCATGCGAAATGGAAAGTGTAACTATAATAAGCAAGAGGCAGAGCTTTAAATAAGAGAGATGGTGGTGGTTTGTAATAATGCCCTCCCTGTTCCACAAGAACAGCTACAGTAATTTGTGTATATTCATTTTCATTCTTACTGGTGTCTAGTAGCAGAGGGCGGAAAGGTACAAGTTTTATAATTTTAAATGAATTTGTTGGTCAAAATAGGGTTTACATGTACATATTTTAGAGATGTTCTACAGAATTTTTAATAACACAATTATACTTAACGTGTTCATGAAGTACGATAAACCAATAAATATTGTCCATCTGCATTTTTCATGTGCAAAAACATGGTCATAAAAGTATGTGCTCAAATTTATAATCTAAGTTCCTGCCATAGCAGCATGACCACCTTCTGGAATTTAACATGTACACTAAATAGATCTTGAGAGGGTGCATCCTGGAATTATTCAGTTTAAAAAATTGATTGATTTTAATTAAATAAAATACTGCTGGCTGGTGGCTTCTATGTTGGTGGAGTCGTGAATCCACTCTTCATTTAGTCTGAACTCTAAGAGACTACTCCAGAATGCTGAAGCTGTTTAGTGGGGAGCTATCCAGGCTGCTGAAGCTATTTCATCTGACAAAAAAAGAGCTAACGGGAAGCACAAAACAGTTTGGGCTGCTGGGTGCCACCTCTCTGTTTATTGAAAAGACTTTAATGTCGCCCAGTCTTCCACTTCTTAACATAAAGCAACAGAATATTTTTGAGTGGACAATTAGCTTAATCAATACTTTCATGATTCACTGCATGATTTACATAATAAACAAATAATGTTGAGATTATGTAAATTATCTGCTTAGTCCTGGGTATTTTTGAATATGTCATAGGGTGGAGGGCAGGATCACTGATTGCTTTACAATGGTACTCTTTTTGCCTCCATTATAAGGAGAAATGCATGGACCTTTGGTGGGGAGAGAGCAAAGTGATCAGCAAACCCACTTCCTTAGTTTTATTTCGGTCTTTACATGTCCTCCAGTCAGCATGACTCCTATACATATATAACTTCTTGTTTCCAAAGGTCATTGTGACCTTGAAATATGCCCAACTCTACATATTAATTATAAAACCAAATATACAGCAGGAAGGGTAGAGGTAAGCTAACAACATATGTACACACACACACATTCTTATAAGTTGTTATGAAAGAGAGAGAAAGGAAAAATATAGTAGTCTTAGGGGTGAAACAGACTGTCCCAAAAGGTCAGCTTCAAGCCACCCCTAAAAAAAGCTGGATTGGGGCCTTGGCAACCACACGCCATGGCTCTGATACACCTTTTTGCTGTCCCAAAAAGAAGCAATTGTCACTTCAGAGCAGGGGTCGGGAGGAAGCCCAGTTCATTAATCAGATACCTGTAGGTACCAAATGAAGGAAGGAGCTGTCCTGAATGCAGGCTGATGCCTTACTCTGTAGGCAGGGGTGCCCAATCTGTGGCCCAAGGGATTATACGTTCAAGCTTCATTAACCCCTCCGTGTGCTCTCTCTCTTTCTCTCTCTCTCTCTCTGTGTGCACACATGAACATACACATGTATCTCCCTTCCCCTCACTCAACATTGGCTATGGCCTTTTAGAATGAAATGTTTATTTAGCCCTTCTTTAGCTAGAGATGCAATCACTGCCCACCTGTTGTCAAGATAAAGGAAGAAGCCTATTTGTGTATAGGTGGATCCCTTCTACCCATGGATGAGAATCCTGCATGGCAGCAGGAGAAGGGAGAGGAGCTGGTGTATATTGTCTATATTTCAATACATTATTCTTCTCAATATAATCATAATTTCATGGAATGCCTGAAGATGACTGTGTTTTCTGTGTACTGCAGGCAGAGAGTCAAAATTACTGTTTGCACTTAGCCACAAAAATCTCAAACCTAAATATTCCTTTTTCTCTTCCTTTCAAAAAATGTTGTTTTCTTCTTAAGAATAGAGGGTTGATTTATGCTGTGAAGTATTTTACAATGTGATTGCAATGAAGGGGCATTCCCATTTTAACTATAATACACTTGAATATAAAGCTAAAAATTCATATTAGTCACTAAAATTGTTCCTAGTATTTCCAGTCCCCTGGTCCCATAGCTTTACCTATACCCATTTATTATAATATACAGCTATGAAATAAAGGAGTGGATTACAGGGAAAGTACTGTAAACCACAAACCTATCTTCAGCCTTTCACATATCCACAGTGCATGCCACTCAGTGAAGAGTGACTGCAGACATTTGCATCTTAGCAAAAGCAGCATCAGCATTTCCACAAACAATTAATTTAATTATAATAGTTTGGGGAAATTAGCAAATTGTAATGCATGTCATGAAGCTTCCATGAGAATTTTCAGTGTTTCCCAAGACTAGCTCAAATATAATTTGCATATTGATGAAGTTCTACATGAAAGGAGAAATAGGATGTGAATCCCTCCACCTGCAATCCATCAATCCCAAACACATTTTCCAAAGTAACTCTACAAGTAATAATGTATGCTGGATGACATGGGCATATCTTTTAAGAAATAGGATATTGTATCTTACTGGAAGAAAATGTTTCTTCAGAAAGAAATCTTATTCAATCCTAGTTAGAGCAAATCCTTGTAGTTCTAAATTTATACACAAGCTAAGGGGCTGTACAGACAGCCCATAAGGGGCGGCTGTATGCTGCCCCTAAAAGCTCTGGGCTGGGGACTGCATGACATGCTTCCAACCGGTGCAAAAAGAACCTGCAAACGATGGGTTCTTTTTATGCCCCAGAAAGGGCATCATAGCCATGGCGGTGCACCTTTTGGATGCCCTTTCGGTGCTGTATCTTCTAGATGCAGTGCTAGGGCTGCGCCATGATGCCACACACTGTCTAGAAGGGCATGCGGCATCATGGCACAAAGAGGTGGAGCCATGCCGTGGCTCCACCTACAGGACAGCACAAAGTGCAAGTCTGTAGAGCCCCTCAGCCACCATTTAGGACAAGAGTAAGAATCATTTGATCCTTTATGTTGTTGGAATACAAGTCCCAGCAATCCTGGACCAGTGATGAGGACCTTCAGTCCAATAACATCAGGAAGGCCACCTATGGTTTAATAACTCCCCTCCTCCAAAAAAATGGATAAATTTGAAGATTTTAATAATACTTCAGGGCTCCTTAAATTTGTCATCATTAGGCACACAAAATCTTAATCTAGTCATGAATTCTAGATGCCAAAAGATGGGCTAGGTGGTGTGTGCATATGTGTGTTTGTGTAGACTCTGACCCATAAGACAGTGACATACAGCGAGCACAACCATCTGGAAAATCTCCACACAATTCACCACCAACATATAAATATTTTCAATCAAATATAACACTAAAATAAAACATTCCCAGACATTACAGGAAATCTATATAATTTGATGCTTTGGGGTTACAGTTTTTAAAATGTTGCAGTCAATAGCATAACAAAACCACTGAGTGTGGAGTTTGGACAACTTTCACAAAAGCCCTCACAAAGTAGCTGCCAATTTCTGCACTGCTGATTATGCTTTTATTGGTCTGGCATTTTTTCCCCTCAAAAAAACCCAACAACTTTGTATTGGTAAGGAAATAGCATAAAGCTGCAAAAAACAAACAAACAAACCCTGATAAAATGCCTCTGAAAATCCTCTTGAGAATTAATGTCTGAACCAGGAATCATTACTATTTACTAGGGATAGAAATAATATTAATAAATATTCAAATTCCAGATGAAAACTGTGGCATTAATCTTCATTGTTCTGGAACTATTCTGTGCAAAAAAAAACAACAAAAAACCCCACACTTTTTTTGCGCAGAAAACAATATTGTCTGCACAGAAAGGGATGTTGTTGTTGTTGTTGTTTTTGCACAGAAAGCAAGATTCATGTACAGAAAACATGTTTTTATGTGCAAAAAATAACATGTCTTCTATTTTAAAGGTATTCTAAAACATTAATAGATTGTAAGGGACTGTCTCTGCTTCCCCTTCCATTGAGGAAAAAGAAGGAATGTCTGAGAAACACAGTATGCATCTCAAGTATCAGATCATATAAGTCCTTTCCTGTTTTTCTTTTTGCTGTTACATCCTGGATGATGATGATGATGATGATGATGATGATGATGATGATGATGATGATGATGATGAT
>NC_056523.1:255119313-255126933 GCF_019175285.1 Sceloporus undulatus
TTTTTAAAAAAAATCCACAAATGCTGGTGCTGGGGCAACAGAAATTATTAAAGTTATATTTTTTAAAAACCTTCACAAATGTAAGAACTAACAGCATTTATCCTGTCTGGAGCTCTCCCAAAATGGTTAAATTATTTGTTATTTTCCATGAGAATACAGTTTACAGAAATGTACATCCCTGTTATTTGAACCATTAATATGCATTTGCTCTTAACCAGTATACTTTGCCTGAACTGGAGCTGCATGGAGTGCATGGAGTGGTGAACTACCATTCTGGGTAGGCAAAAAGAGACTTCAGAGATGACTGGGTTTGCTTCAGAGAAGAGGAGCTGAGGATTTCATTATCTTCCTTTTCTTCTTGGCTTTACTTTGCAAACGAAGATTCAGGAAGGACTCATCCTTGCTTTCTACAAGCGTGTTGATGACGTTGGATATATCTTTCGAGTCTGTGCAATGGATTTTTCTGGTGGAGCGCAGCGTGTACAGAACTGGTCTCACCCTTTAAACCAGAGGTTTGACTGCTGAGGCCTTGACAAGCATGGACGGTGGCAGTGAGGTCCTCGGCTCGTAGGTTTGATTAGAGTTTCCTTCTCTTAGATGGTTGACCTTACAAGGTTAGATGAGCACCATCTGCCTGGGTTTGGAATTAGAGTCTTCCTTCTCCTAGGATGGTTGCCATAAGGCTATAGAGCCCATCCTGCCCTTTGGGTCAGGATGGTCAGACCCTTCGGTTGTGACCTGTCTGGTATGGGAGGTCCTACCGGTGACTATTATACCATCACCAGCATAGCTCACAACTTCATTAGGATACGCAAGCCTCTCCCCCACACAGTCAGAGCATAGCTGGAGGGGAATAGGAGGCCAGAAGATGACAGTTAAGGAGGGAGGAGCCTCTTTCTTCAGGCTAGCCCTGGTGGAGCTGGGTCTGCCTGATCACACCCTCTCAGGCCGGAAGATGACAGTTAAGGAGGGAGGAGTCTCTTCCTTCAGGCTATCCCTGGTGATTTACTTGATTGTCAAGTAAATGACAATGACACACTCATACAACAATTTAGAAGAGGATAACTGTCAAACCTATGCATTTAATTTCTATGTCAAGGACAACACTTTTAGATAAGGAAAGAACAATGCCAGAAGATTAGAATAGTCTTGCCCAACCGAGTCATCAGTTTTTGGAAAATGTAAGGACTGGAACAAATAACTTGATCCAGTCTTCACCTATGAAAAAAATAATTGAAACAAATAATGTTGTAGCTATTCTAACTGAAGGTACACCTGATTTCTGTATTTGAAGTACATATTCAAAGTGACCCTTCATGTCACTTTGTAAGAACAGAGCAAAATATTTTTAGTATGGTTACAAAAAGCTGCCCTTGCCCATATGGTAGATTTACCTTCCATGCTATTACATAAAGTGACAGTGCCTCACAAAGTGAAGAGCTGAGGTTATGAAGTCCTTGGCATACAATCAAAGCCCACTTTCATTATCCACCTCTCACATTAGAATCTATACTCAAGCTGACCTCAAACTTCCATTATGACGACTGGACATAGATTATAGCTAAAACTCCTAAGACAGTTCCACGTTCATGAAATGTGACTGAGCTACTATAGTGATTAAAATGACTGACGCAATATAGTGATTAAAATACTGAGCTGCAAACCATATTTTCAGCTAAAATTTCCATTTCTAGCAATCAAATTCTTATTATAGGAAAAAGTTGATCCTATTTTTGCAAATGGTTATGAACAGAGTTCTACAATTCAATGCCCTGTGAGTAGGGAATAGACAAAACAGTTTCCTTCTGGGACCTTGGAAAAGTCACTTTAGAGCTCCCCAAATCCTCCCTAGTGTGACTACTGATGACTTTGGGAGTTATAGTCCCAAACAATAAATTTTTGAAGCTGTGAATTCGGTTTACTCATAAAACCTTCAGCTCATTTCAGCCTAAATAAGTTTTTTTTTAAAAAAAGTAAGTTCTATGTATGAAATAGAATTACAGACAGAAATATAGTTTTATTTAAGTATAATTATCCCTAAAGTTGTTTATGAAAATGAGTGCTATACATGAATCCCTACAGACCTCCGACAAACGACCTCTAAACCTAATCCTGTTATCTCCTCCTTATTAAAGTGAACAATATATAGACATTTTTATAAATAATAACAACAACAACAACAACAACAACAATAACAATAAAGTCTAGTATTTATGTATGGCTCTTTTTTTTGGAAAAAAGAAATAGGGGGGGGGGGGAATCTGGTTCACTCCATGACATCAGATACCCTCGTGCAAATATAATCACTTTCAAGAAATGTTTTCCCTTCCTACTGCCTATGTAAGATAGCTGAAGATTCTGTTCTGCCATGTCATCACTGGTTCTTCCATCCTGAAAGGCTATGAAGATGAGACAGAACATATCAAGATAGAGACAAGAATGGCAGCAGTAGTTGCACATTTGTAAGGGATGTCCATTATTTAAGGGCTGGAAAGTTTGTCCCTATCTATGTGAGTGTTCTCTCTCTCTCTCTCTCTCTTTCTCTCTCTCTCTCTCTCTCACACACACTTTTATGTTAGTTATGAATTCTTTCTCCTTAATCTGTTTTTAAGCTTTCTCCTTAAGCTTGGAAAAGTTAACTGAGACAAAGGAGGAAGAAAAAGGCATAATCCTGGCTAAATTGTGTGGTTGAATGGAAAATTTTCAGGTGACGTTGCGCTCATCCAGGACTTATCCTGGGAAGAACCAGGAATGCTCCAGCAACAAACCATTCATGGGGAAATCTTGTGAATGGCTTCTCAATAGTATAATTGAAACATGATTGCCAGGGTGCAAAAGCTAATCATGTTTCAGTTGCGCTATTGAGGAAGTAACCTAGAACCTTTAAAGTTTAAAGAGACTGGATTTGATCATAGTCAATTTGTTCCATTGTGAAGAATGGTTTTGCAGTGGATTTCAGTCTTGTTTGAACTGTAGGGCATGGTTTTCTTTACACTGGATTAAAATGCTATGATGAAGTAAAACATTTTATTTTATTTTACTCTGTGCAGGGTGGGAACATGATTTGAAGACATACATTGAAATGGCACATGCTACTAATGATTCCTTCATGGATATGTGCAGAAAGCAATTGCACTATTCTTTGGGTCTTATGTGGTCTTATTGCGCAATTGTGTGAGTGTGTGAAAATTCAATATAGTGCTACTGTTGCTTTTTGCTTTCACTACCATGATTATTGCTGAAATGGCCCTGGTGTGATAATCTCTTTTGGAAAATATGGAAATTATAGGAGCTGTAGTTCCAAACTTACATTTTCTAGGCTCTGCTTTTAACATATGTCCTCTAAACAGAGAAATGGAACAAAATGATGCAAATATGTGATTGATTAGATGTCTGCCCAGATTACATATAAAGTGGATGACCTGTTTTCTTTCAATAGAGTGTACTGAAAGGATAGAGTGACATATCTTATGTCTTCAGGTTGTTCAAAGCTCTCTATTCCTCATTCTTTATTGTAATACTAGAAATGTTCCAGCTGAGGTAAAAGTGACACATTTTGTAGGAGAAAAATCTAAGAGGTTTAGTTCTTCTCACCTCCTTGGATGTCAACCCAGATTGTCAGCTTTATCTGTGAATAAAGCCAATGGGCCTCTATGCATGGGCCAAAAGACCCCTGCTTCTCCCAGCCTCACATCGCCCTGTCTGAATGACACAGACCATTGGCCCTGGGCCAGGATCGGGTGGACTGGATGCAGACCTGACTGATCCAGCCTGATCTCAGCCCAAAGGGGTCTTAACCCAGTGTAAAAGATCAGCTGTTTGCTGCTAAATTTTCCAGAAACTCTGCAGTGACAGCCAGCAGATTGGATGGTCCTGGGAGCTCTGTACCTGTCTGCACTGTTGCATCTGCTGAGGAGAACCCTGTTGTGGCCTGTGACATTGGATGGGGTATATGGGTATAGCCAGGCACCCCGTTTCCACCCTTACAGGCTGTAGTGGTAGGGTGTTTTCAGCAGATGCAATTGTGGAGGCAGATACAGGGTGTACGGCCCTAGTGGATCCATTGTGCAGTAGTGGGTGGGTAAGCATGTGCAAACCCATCCATTGCCACATCAGCCTGGAGAATAGCCCAGGGCAGGATCCAGGGCAGGACAGCATGGTCTTGGCCAGTGCTATCCTGCCCATCTGCTTAGGGCTAATAATATTTAAAAAACATGGCTGTTATCAGCTCCTTTAGTCTGGCCCTAAATCTGACTATGTAATGTGCAGGCTCTGACATTAATATCTCAAGGTTCTCAATTCAATATAATATAAAACCTATTTTAAAAAAACACAGCCATGTTCCTTTCCTTTTTAGAGATGTGGCACAGTTCCATTTAAATTTCAGCAGCGCTAAAACTTGCAAGTACCAAAGTCAAGTGATTCAGTTAGAATTTATTTCTTTCTCCTCATGCTGTTTTCTTAACAGCTTTCCCCTGAGTATTCTGTCACCATTAAAAGGTATTATTGCTTGGTAACCTCTCACATCAGCTTTTCAGTCCCATGAAAATGGAAAGAAATGTGTCTTCTTGCTATAGAAAGACAATTATGAGGTTTGGGCTTCCTTTGAACAACAATAGCAAAAAGTGAGAAAGAAGCTGCATACATGATTAATAGAAACAATCTTATTTTGCTTTTGATTGCACTGAAGTGCTAATCATCCTTTTCTCATATCACATTAATTTTTTGTGCATATTTCTAATGTACCTTTCTTAGTGGCAGAAAGGCTTAGAATTATACTCCTAACTGAATTATGGGGCAAACTTTTGATGTTGACCCTTCCTAAAAGGAACTCTCCATCTGTTTGTTGTTAAAGTACATATTTCTTGAAAATATTTATTTTGGCAATTTGCTCCTCCTTTCAGCAGAATAAACAGGATATTTCTTCCCCTTTTCATGATTTAGCTTCCCCCTCCCCCAACATTCTCCAAGATTATTGTCAATAAAATTATTTTCTGAAACAATTCTGTAACATGTATTGGACATTAATGGGTTAAAATGTTTAGGTACACCATCACTGTTATGCATAGCACTTTACAGAATATTTTACATAGGTTGTTCCCTGCCTTGAAGAACAATTTCAACAATAGAGAAGATCACAAATGGAGAATAGCCAACTAGGGCTTTGTGGGATCAAATGCATTTTAGCTGGAGATAAAGATTTTGGCCACATAACTAGAAGTGCCTTTTACCAATTGCAGTTTACATATTGGCTACATTTTTTCCAGGAGATATCAGACTTGGTCTGACTCATTTATGCCCCATTCACTTCTATATTAGACTACTATAACATACCACATGTGAGTAAGGATAAAGTTGAAATCAGTTCACAAATTTCAGTTGGTTTAAATTATGATTTGAAAAAAACAACATAGAGATGTTATCTGGGACACACAGATCACATTTGACTACCATTTTGTTCCATCTTAAGCATTTTTAAAGGATCAGTTCAAGATCTGATGTTGCTCTTTAAAGCCCTCCATGGTCTTGGATAGCTTGTCCCAAGCTTATAACCCTAGATATTCTTGGCCTAATCTCCCCTATCGTTAGGCATCACTGTCTAAATATGGTGGGAGCCAGAGTCCCACAACACCTGTGTAGCCAAGGTACAAACTGCTTCACTTTGTGTCAGTCTAAGTATTGAGGCTAAATGTATAGTCTAAGGCTTTCATGGTCGGCATCCATAGTTTTTTGAGGATTTTTCGAGCTATGTGGCCATGTTCTGGAAGAGTTTATTCCTGAAGTTTCACCAGCATTTATGGCTGACATCTTCAGAGAAGTTAATATCAGAGGCCCTCCATTGGGTCCTTCCACTATCAGAAATATGATAGGTAAGCATAAGATATCAACTAGTGATTGGAGAAACCCATGTTTTTCTTCTCGTTCATTGAGAACTTGAAGAGAATTTCTTTAAAAAATATTCGTTCCACAAAAGCCCCTTTCAAAAGGTGATTTCTTCTCTCCCTTCCAGCAGCTAGCGAAATATTTTTCACAGATTTCTCGAATGACAATAAAAGACAAGTCGAATGATTACGCTAATTACTTTGCATTTCAAACTCAATTGCCATGTCAAAAGGAAGTTTGGCAGATGTTTAAAGAACATTCCTATGCTTAAAAAAACCTGAAGGCACACACACAAAAGGGGGAAAAAAGCCCAGTCTCAATAAATAAACTGTGATTGAAGCCCCAACAAGAAATGGTAGAGTTGAGGGGACCTAGGAGTTGGAGTTGAAGCTGAGAGCAAGTGACTTGCCCAAGATCAGCCAGTGAATTTCTATTGTGAACTGGGAGAATGAAGATCTACTGAACTTTTCCCCTTCCCCACTGCCATTCCCTTCTCCTCTATAAAATGCTTTCGAAATTTTCGAATTAGACATATTTCTACTAATTTTCGAATTTTGGAGAATATTCTTTACATCCCTAATGTTTAGATCCCCATTCAGCTGTGAAACTAGCTAGGTGGCCGTGGGCTTCACTGTTTGGCAACTTAACAGCCCTTGGCTGGTTGAAGAAGGAGGGCAAAGCACCGCTTTCAACTCCTTGGTGAAAAGATGTGATAGGGGGAAAGTCACCTTTTCCCCCTTCTTTTTTCTCTTGTAAAAGGTACATTCTGCGAAGAAATAAAGGGGGGTTACAAACCGCCACTTGCGACGCACTCCGTGCGTGTTAGGGTTAGGAAGGGGCGTGTTAGGGTTAGGAAGAGTCGCCCCTTCTCAACCGGCCCCAACCCCAACATGCGTGGAGTGCGTCGTAAATGGCGGTGCCTATCCACATGGGCACCATCATTTTGACGTCTTGGACGCATAACGT
This sequence comes from Sceloporus undulatus, assembly GCF_019175285.1. Lineage (NCBI taxonomy): Eukaryota > Metazoa > Chordata > Lepidosauria > Squamata > Phrynosomatidae > Sceloporus > Sceloporus undulatus. The sequence goes on from NC_056523.1 coordinate 255,126,163, forward strand.
CCAGACGTGTCGCAGCAGAAGTGATGCTGCAAGGGCGTGCTTCGCCCCTCGTGGCGCCACTTCCACGTTTTGAAAAGGAGCAGCATTTTGGTGCTCCTTTTTCGCTGCGCAGGGAAGCCTCGCGGTCTGGCCGCTGGGGCTTCCCTCCACAGCAGATGGTGGCGGCAGGAGAACGGATGCTTGAGGGCGGTCTGTAACCCGCCAAAAGCAGGAACACTGTGAAGAGTTCTTAAAGGCAGATCAAATTTGCTTCAAAATGTCCTCACTTTTTAAGGTTGACGTCTCTTACCAATGCCCAGCTACATCACACAACAGGTTTGAGGAGACTGCTCTAAAGCAGTAAATGTGTCTGATGCAGGGAACTGGAAAGATGGGGTATTTCCCCCCAGTGTGCCAGAGACCAGTCTCCTATTTGTGCCCATTGACTACAACTCTTTGCTTCTTTCATGGAAACTCACAGCAGACAAGCAGCTAAGATCTCACAGATTGGCTCTAAACGCTCCAGGAACCCATGATGATACAGTCTCAGTGTTGTCTCCCAACAGCATCCTTGAGCCAACTCAGAACTCATTTTCAGACAAATAATGAAGAGAATATTTGTACAGAAAGAATTTTCTTCACCATTGAGGTCTAAATTACATATGATAATGGAGATCCATGACAGTGATCTCATCACCCACAAAATTATAAGTAGGGGGGGAATGTAAACACACTCATCACTCCACATTTGCTGAGGTTAGAGGCACAGGACCCCCCGTGAATGCAGAAAAA